>NW_026042317.1:0-15000 GCF_023856365.1 Brienomyrus brachyistius
TACCGGAGTCGATCGCCCTGTTGGCGCGTGTATAGTGCGTCCGGGTAGCTGGATAGCCTCCTCCGGGATTGTCGAACCGAGCCACGTCTCCACAAACACCATAAAATGCCTAAGAACGGGAAGCGCTTTACGGAGTGCTGAGCCGCTGCATGTGCACGCGCCGCCATCTTCGGATATCCTAAGAAATGTGGTTCAGTCGTGTGTAGTCTGTGTGCAGATGAGGAAACAAAGGCACAGTAATAGGAGATAGTTGACTCATATACAGAAATGTGCTTTTGTAGGGGGATCCACACACAGTCACCAGACAGGACAGAGGGGCTCATCTGCTTCTCTCTGACCAAACACCTTTCCTTTTTGTCTTCCCCAAGCCGCTTGTCTTGTACCATGACCTGCAAAACATCCTCTGTAAGTGATGGAGAGTCCATTTTGGCCGGAGGACAGTACGAGAGGGACTGAATGTGGTGGCACTCAAATGGACGAAGGTTCGATCTCTCTGCAAACTCTGCATTACTTCTGCAGATATCCAGCTCACACATTGTTTTTTGGTCAGGACCCCATGTCCTTTTAATGACATGTACTGGTGTGCTGGGTGTTATAAAAAACTTTGCCACTGCAAACACTCCATTTGTGTGATCGATACACTGAGTGCGGAGGTGGTTCTGTGCTGTAATGTCCATTTGGATGGGAGTGTGACGTCTTCGCAGATGCATCCGTAGGTTCCTTCTATTAAGGATTTGGCCGCAGTGAGGACACTTCCCTGTGTCCTTTTTCTGCTTTCTTTGGGTGGGGGTGGGGTGGTGGTGCCACTGAGGAGCCAGGGTCAGAGGAACATAAAGAAAGTGAGGAGTGGAGGTTGGCGACTGGGGGAGGGGGGGTGGGACATGCAGTTTCAGAAGCAGTAAAGGAAGGAGCAGCAGAGGCGGGAGGTGGCTGATGCGCTTCCATTGTGGTTGGCTTGGTTTCACTGATGCATTGGGATACAATACATTGTTATGTGGTACATTGGGCGGAGCTTAATTCTCCGCTTCTGACGTCATAAGAGGAAGTGGCGTATCCTTGATTTTGATTGGTCGAGAGTTTATGCCCATATATGGTATTAATACATGCTTATGCCACGTGTTGCCGATAGGGGGGTTTGGGAGATTAAGCTTTAATAGAATAAAAATACATTACATGTATTTTATTAATGTGCTTTTTTGATTACGTTTTTAAGGAATAATAAAACATAGAGCAGGATAATGGCAAGCTAGCGCATACACTTTCAGCGGGGGCGTCCGTCTGGCCCTGTGTTGTTAGTAAGCGCCGCGGCGTATTTTAAAAGAAGAAAGCACCAAAATGTTTTAAAGAAGGAAAACTTTAGGGTTATTTTAAAAGAAAAAGCAGGGTTATTTTAAGCAGACATGCCCGAAAGTAGCAGCAGAAGAGCAAATTTAAACAAGCGCAAGCGAAACCAATAAACATACAGCCGGCGTTTTAAAAGAAGCGATCGCTCATTACATTTAACCAACACAAAAGACTTTAGTTATATTTACCAGGTTGGAGAAAGCATGTAAGCGGCAAACTTTTAGAAGAAATAGGACGAAACGATACCGGAGCTCCGACACATGCGACTACTCTGTTTGAACAACGCGGGGCGGAATGGCCGATCGCTAGTACGGCGTTTGGCGCATGCGCACCCACGCCGCCTCCCTTTCAAAATGGCGACGCCGGCGGAGCGCCTGTTTTAGCAAATAAAACCCCTATAACCGTAATGTTTTTAAGGAATGAAGCACTTTTCTGCCAATGTGAATAATAAAGTAAAGCGGTCTGTGCATTTTCGACAGCAATAATCAAAGAATAACGCAGTTAATTCTTGTTTAAGCGAGCGCATGCGCGTAGATCCACACAGCATTTCCTTTATTGAGCCAGCTCCTTGCGTCAAGCAACTGTCAAATGGCGAACAATTGTCTCTGGACCAAGAATTCATGCATCTACCTTTGCAATGCAACTACCTTTTTTTTCGGGTCGACAGGCAATACTTGGCAATGCCGTTAGGCAGGGGTTAGCTCATCAGAACAGCAGGATGTTGTGTAGGAACGGCTGAAATTTAGGCAGCAACAAATTCTTTCGTTATAGCGTTATTTTAAATTTGTATGGGTGTGATATGCCATTTATGCAATGAGGTGGAATTAAACAACAGGGTATCCGACTGGTTCCACAAACAGCCGTATCACTAATGTGTTAAACAAAGAATAAAAAACCATTAATTACACATGCTTACGTATAAAATATATAAAAGTTTAAGGACTAAAGCACTCGACAAACAGCCGCAACACTAAACAAGGTGTAAAAACCGATCATTACCACAAATTATAATATTTAAGTATAAAAATAAATAAGTTGAGGACTAAAGCACTCGACAAACTACCCCGTAATAAATTAATGAATAAAATTATTTCAATGTGGCTAAAGTAGACGTACGCGATTATTTAATAGGGGTGCAAAAGCGCATTTTAAAACTGGTAATAACTCGAACGGCGGTAAAGACGGGTCGCTAGCGCCACCCTGTGTCCACAGCATGTGGCCCCCACAGCGAGGAAGGGGGCGGTCCAGCCCCAACCCCTCCCCCCCAAAAAAAAAAAAAAAAAAAAAAAGTTTCCCCTATATTAAGGGCGACGTTGTCGACCAAAAATACAGAAGAACTTGAAACGCTATCGATGATCAGCTCACTACGACAAAGATGGAAATGACAAACTGGAGGTATGTTAAATTTCTTTCGCCATACTTTAAAATTGTTTGAATTGTCACTATTGTGAAAACATTTGCGATTACTTTTGACCAAGAATTTTCCACGGTGTCAAGCTCGAGTAAGCCCCGTGAAGTAGAGGATTGGAATAGCGGTAAGTTAATATCAATGATAAGCAAATCAATGGATTTACTGTTTTTAAAATTGTGGAAAGACTGAAAGTTTATGTTCACTGTCGCAGATAAGGACGCCGACCTGTTAAGCACGCCGACGGTTATTTTCAGAGATAATCGGGAAGGGAATGTCCACGGACAACATAAGCGGAAAAGAACGGATAGTTTTAACGGTACGTGGAACAATACCTGCATCGTGGATTTTTCTGTATGAAATGCTTAAAGACTGATTTTGTCCTTCTCCCCCCAAGACACTGCCGATGATGAATTGTTGATCGCTGAGGCTGAAAAAATTGAAGCGGGTCTAGCGACGGCCGAAACCTCAACCGACGGCGCACAGAGCGAACCTGAAGAACAGTTGGAATCTACGCCGCCGGGTACTCCTACTACAGGGGTCGTGACACCGGACCAAGGGGGCCCAGCAAGCGGTGATCCAGCGACCACATCCCGGGCCTTATCGGGACCCCTGCAGAGGACGCAAGATTGGGATATTGACCAATTAACACCTTGGCAGTGGCCGGTTGCGAGCGCCCTGGACGGCGCTGTATCCCGGGCCGAGAGGCTGAAGGGGCTCAAGGTAGCTTTTTTCCTTTTTCAGGATCAAATGTGTGATTTTTTGGCGGATTTGTCTGATCAGATATAAAGAATAAGCACAGACATGGCAGAAAACTGGCGGCATTGGAGTTTTGACGGGGGTAGAAGCATGCATATAAATGATGACGACGATGGTGAAACGCCGCTGAACCCCGATCTGCTTCGGCTGATTGATGAACTGAATGACGGACCACCGGCTGAAATTAACCCCTACATGCTTGCCTTAATAAATGTTTTAAATGAGAATGGTGCTCATGAAGCTGTTGAGGCTATGGACTATGTTAATATGGGTGACGCTATAGACAATGTAGACGGGTGGTTACCGAATGCTCATGTGTCTATGAATGTGGAAATGGCTGACGACCACGCGGATGACAGCGGACCGGACACCGATGTGCAAATGCTTGACGCTGATGACGGATCGGCCATGTACGCTGAACTGCATCAGATGATTGCTGAACTGAATGGTGAGCAACCGGGTGAATTTGACCCCATCTTACAAAACTTCTTAAATGATTTAAATGATGATGAAGATGGAGCGGCGGTGGACCCTGAAATTATGGACGTTGATAATGTGGAACAACAACATGGTGGGGGTGCCGCTGATGGGGTTGTTAATGTAATACGTAGACCACAGTTTAACAACACCGAAATAAGGCAACGCTTTCATTTTGAGGGGATTGAGCATGATGACATAGATGTCTACAGGGCTGTTATACAGACATTCCAAAATTTGGTGGACAGAGTGAACGCTTTAGCGGGGCCTGGGGATATCATACAGGTGGAACTGCAGGGTGATTCAGTGAATTATAACACAGCCATGCATGTTCGAGGCGAGATCGATCTAAATGATCTGCTATCGATGGTTGACGACCTTACACAGAGTAATACCGAGGTTTTTAGCGATGAAACGCTGGAGCTGGTTGTGCAGATTATTCATAATCGAAATGGTGGGGCAGGCAATCGACAGAAATTAACAAAGCTGTTAAAGTCGGACATTTTGCAAAAGAAGCTCAGGTGTCTTATTGTTTCTGAAAACTCTGGCAATAATCTGTGCTTTGCTTACTGTGTAGTCCGCCTCTTAAACCCTGACATGTCCCATGAGATTGCTGAGATAGAAGCTAAACGTTTGCAGGAATCAGTCGGTCTAACTGATGCCGACATGGTCTCATTCTCAAGCATAGCAGAGTTTGAGCGAATGTTAGGGGTCAAAATCGTGGTGTGGTACCGCTGTGACAAGTCTGACATTTTTAAGAAATTTCAGACGAACCCCGAACCTCGTAATAAAACAATCTTTCTCTACCTTCAAGATCAGCATTATTTCGGTATAAAAAGCTTGAGTGCGTTTTTTGGGGAATCATACGTCTGTGATTACTGTTATGCCTCATTCAGTGTTAAATCAGATCACAAATGTGAGTATTACTGCAATGTATGTCTCAGTCCCGAATGCCATAAGCACCGCAGACAGTACATACATTGTGAGGATTGTGGGTCTTTGTCGTTCGCGGTATTGCTTCGAGCAGCATAAAATGTCAAAACAGCAACTAGGCGGGGGCAGTGTACGCAGCTCATGCGACACTGTCAAGTATTGTGACAAGTGTAACCGACGGTACCCCCGTCACTAAAAATAATCGAAAGGGTCATAAATGTAAACCAAATACCAGATGCGCTTTTTGTAAAGAGGACTTGACACCTGATTGTGAGCATCAGTGTTTTATCGAGCCAGTAAAGACTGAGGCCTTGACAGACCGCTATGTATTTTACGACTTTGAATGTAGACAAGATGAGGGAACGCACATTGCTAATTACATCTGCTGCATTGACTTTGAGGGCAATTGTTGGACCGCTAAGGGGGATGGTCGTGTGGCGGAATTTTTCAAAAAGTACCGCAACCGTAAATACAAGGGATACACATTTATAGCGCACAACTCTAAAGGCTATGATAGTTACCTGCTCATGAAATATTTAGTTGAAAATGGCATCACACCCCACATTATCACACAGGGCAGCAAACTGCTCTGTGTGTCAGACGAGGACTTTAGCCAAAGATACATTGACTCCCTCTGCTTTCTGCCCATGAAGCTGAGCGCATTCCCCGCCGCTTTGGGTTTTGAGAGCGAAAAGAAAGGCTATTTCCCACATTTTTGGAACACCGTAGAAAATCAAAATTACGTCGGTCCCTACCAGAGGCATACGGGGTGCAAACCATGATGGAGAAGGAAAAGAGAGAGTTTATGGAGTGGTACGGTACTGTTGGGAGCGAGGTGTTTGACTTTAGAAAAGAAATGGCAGAGTACTGTAAAAATGATGTTGTCATCTTGAGAGAGGGCTGTCTCAGGTTCAGGGGTGAGATTATAAACAGCTGTAATCTAGACCCTTTTCAATGTGTCACCATAGCCTCTGTGTGCATGAAACAATTTTGCATGAGTTTTTTGCCTGAAAATACAGTCGCGCTAACCACTCCAGATAATTACATCAAGCGACAAAAGGCATACTCCACGCCATCTATTCAGTGGCTGGAATACATAGCACATAGCGAAAAACTAGAGATTCAGCACGCGCTCTGTAGAGGGGAGGTGAAAATGGGTCCCTACTACCTCGACGGCTATGCCGAAATCGACGGGGTTCGTACGGCGTACGAATTTTTTTCACGGGTGCCCAGAATGCTTTGATTCTAACACACTGAATCCTGTAACAAAACTGCGTTTTGGGGACATGCATCAGCAGTTTCAGGATAAGATATTTGCCCTTAAACACACGTACAACCTCAATGTACATGTTATTTGGGAACACCAGTGGGACAAACTGAAGGCTGAAAACGCTAATGTACAGGCATTCTTGAGGGAATTTGACTTTCCAGAGCACATCGATCCTTGGGACGCTCTGTTTGGCGGCAGAACTAACGCCCTGCAATTGCACTACAAAGCAGAGGGCGACGAGCGTATAGATTATTACGACTTCACGAGCCTTTACCCCTCTGTCAACAAGTTTAAGGAGTACCCGGTAGGACACCCCGTTGTCATTTACCGCGATTTTGACAGTGTGGAAAACTATTTTGGGTTGATCAAAGCCAAGGTTTACCCACCGAGAGGTCTTTACCTATCGGTTCTGCCTTACAGGTCCGGTGGTAAACTCATGTTCACACTTTGCAGAACATGCTGTGAAACTGAGACGCAGGGGATCTGTAATCATTCAGATGAGCAGAGAGCTCTGAGCGGTACGTGGTGCAGTATCGAAATCAACAAGGCTGTTGAAAAGGGCTACAAAATTGCCAAGATTTACGAGGTCTGGCATTTCCCCGACAGGACAGACACACTCTTTGCTGACTATATTAACACCCATTTAAAGGGAAAACAGGAGGCTTCGGGCTATCCCTCTTGGGTAAAGAGTGCTGAGGATAAAGAGAGATACATTCAGACCTACTTTGAGAAGGAGGGCATCCGCTTGAACCCCGAAAATATCGGGGTCAACAAAGTGAAACGCCAAATTTCCAAATTGTTTTTAAACAGTCTTTGGGGAAAATTTGGTCAGAGGATAAATCAGTCAAGTACGACGCTCATCAAAGACCCCGATGAGTTTCTCATGTTCATTTTTTCAAAGCTGGTCAATGTGTCTCACTTTTCCTTTTTGAATGACAATGTGGCAATGGTCCAATGGCGGAACATAAAGGTGCTCCCTAACACGCCGCGGCACGTCAACACGTTTATTGTGGTGTTCACTACCGCGTATGCTAGGCTCGAGCTGTACAACCTCATGGACCGCTTGGGGCGGCGTACGCTGTACCATGATACAGACTCTGTCATTTTTGTCAGCAAGCCGGGGGACTGGATGCCACCTTTGGGTGACTTTCTTGGTGAGCTGACAAGCGAGTTGGACCCAGATGACCACATTGTGGAATTTGTTTCAGGGGGTCCCAAAACTTATGGGTACAGAACCGCAAAAAGTAAAACAAACTTGAAAGTTAAGGGAATAACGCTGCACAACACCAATTCGAAAGTTGTCAACATCGCATCCCTCACAGAGTTAGTTCACGATTTTGTGAATAACCCACGTGACCCCCCTCGAGAGATCAGGACATCTACGCAGCAAATCTTGAGGGATAAAAGGGGTTTCCTTTTGAAAACTAAGACAGTCAACAAGTGTTTCAAGGTTGTGTACACCAAGCGGCAGCTACTGCCTGACTATTCCACACTGCCTTATGGATTCTAGTGACGGGTTCGACAATAGACTTCAGCACCCATTCTCGTGCATTATATCGGGACCGAGCAACTGTGGCAAGTCTTATTTCATTAAAAGACTGCTTGAGAATGTGGATTGTACATTGTCCAGAGTGCCTGAAAACGTCGTATGGTGCTATTCTTGCTGGCAACCATTGTATGATGATTTGTTGTGCAAAATAAAAAATATTAAATTTGTGGAAGGAATCCCAGAGTCTCTGTGTGACGACGAACTTTTACCAACAAATAAAATTAATTTGATCATCATTGACGACCTTATGGAAAAAGCCAGCGATAACGGCGAGGTGGAAAAAGCTTTTACCAAGTACACGCATCACAGAAATCTAAGCGTCATATATCTGGTGCAGAATCTTTTCTTCCAAGGTAAGAAGAGCCGGACCATCAATCTCAACGCTAATTATATTGTATTATTTAAAAACCCCCGAGAAAAATTACAGACGAGTGTATTGGCAAGGCAGATGTACCCGCGGCATTCAAATTTTTTTCTCGAAGCTTTCGAAGACGCTACAAAAGTCCCTTACGGATATCTGTTGGTGGATTTAAAAGCCGTGACACCCGAGGACTGTAGGCTCAGAACAGGAATGCTTCCACCCGAGTGGCCGGCTGCTTACGTGCTCAAGAAAAAATAATAATGTCGGAGCGTATAAAAAGAAATTGGAGTGACCTGAAAGCTTTATTTGACAGTAACGCCAGACAGAGAAAGAAAATTTTAAAGACGGCATCTCCGGGTTTGCTGAACACTCTTTGTGAAATAGCTTTGAACGTGCTGTGCGGCAAGATCCCGTTAACCAAAGCCCAGATTGTACAACTAAAAAAGCAAAAGAGCGGCATTAAACTATTGGCAAACAAACGGGCATCGTTTAAAAAAAAGAAGGCTATTATACAGACCGGTGGGGGATTCATTCTACCCCTGCTAAGTGTTGCCATACCGTTTCTCACCAGTCTTTTTCAACGGAGCTAAGTAAATGGAACACGCTAGGAAAATGTATCTGGTCCCTAAGGCACAGCTTGAAAAACTGCATAATGCCACATCTCCTAAAGACACGATAAGACAGACTGCCGAAAGCGAATTGGACATTGCAATACGCAACATTTTATCAAGAACGGATGTTGCTGACCACGAAAAGGTTCGCTTGTACACAGAGGTGCTACAGAGATATTTGACTTTGGCCAGGCAAGGTGATAATGAGCCCTTATCTTTAACACTTCCTCCTGAAGAGTCCATGATAGATAATGCTGTGGCGGCACGTGCCACCGTTACTGGGGATTCCATTATGGACGAAGTCATTAAAAATGTTGCTTCGCGTAACAAGAAAAAGGCTGAATATATAATGGGTAAAATGCATGAAAACTCTGCCGTCACTGCGTGGAATCCGCGCGGGGAGTTTGTTTTTAATGGTACAACTATCGCTGGATCCCACATGCTCGATTTGCTTAAAAACATTACCAACCCGCATAACGTGAACGAGGGGAAAAGGCCTGTGGGGTGGGGAGAATTTCTACAAGGCCTGGCTAGACTCAACATGCCTTGCACCCTCATACCTAACCAAGATGTCGGACGTCTCATAGAGTCGATCAAGAACAAGCCCCGCACCGAGGAGCGGCGTGACGGGACACCCCGAGATGGTCGGTCACCGCGAACCCCACGGAAATTCTTAAGACCCGACTGGCTTGTATTTTAAAATGCTTTTGTACTTAATTAAAACACTCAAACGTGATATTTTGTCTTTGTGTTTTTTATTTGTCATGCACAATCTTTTTCAAAGCCTTACAACATCTCACCATCTGCATTTTGGTAAACATATTTTTCACACGATTGATATATTTAAATTTAGAAACAAAATGAGAAACCATAGCATCGTTCTTTTTTAAATCATTGCTATAAAACGATATAATTTTGCAAAAAGAAAAGCCTCTACAGCGGTTAATTAAATTAAAAATGCAATGTTGTCCACACGTCACACTGAGATCGCTTTGAAGCTGCTTCGCGTTGCAAACGAGACGGTCACAGTGCTTTGTCATAAAAGCGTTTATGACCCTCGGAAAGCTGGGGTGATCCGGAGGATTTCCGTAGGAGTCGAAAAACTCTGCGGTGCTGTCAGTACCGATGAAAAGCGCCAGCCAGTGCTCACCGGGTGCCCAACTCGGATGTGTGTTGACGATGAAGATTGCGGGTAATTTTTCAAGTTTTACATCCTCCAGCTCGTCACAAGCCAACACCCCATAAAAATGTCTAGCAGTCCAGCGGTTTCTGCCAAGGATGTTGGATAGCTCCAAGGTGTTCATGACTAGTAGTAATCGTACAATACATTTCTCCTTTGGTTAATCTCGATTATATTGTCGAATGATGCGTAAACTATCAATGTCGCAGTCCTGGCCAGCGGCTGGCGGAACCTCATCTCCAGGCGCATATTTCCGCTTTTAACCATGGAGAGATGCTGATTACATCCCTCGTCGGGTGACAAGTTAAAGGCGTACAAAGTGTAACCATTTATATACTCGTTTCTGTCAACAGCGAAAGGCTCGTTTTTCAAATGTCTCCCCGTAGCCAAAATCAAACTAATATTCACGGGCCACGTTTCCTCGGATAAAATCTGGTTGAAAGGGTTTAGAGGGATACTGCTGGCCATCTACGTAAAGCACTACAAATTCAGCGTCGTAATGTTGAAAATTGAAGGGGTTTCGATCGTACGCGCCCATAAAACCCATATTATCTACAAGCCCGATAACTACGGTTTTAGGCAGCTGACCTAGAAACAAATTTTCTTGAGCGCAGACATGGCTACCCGCGGCCACACTAAAAGTTTTCATACATACTCTCTCGATCGGGTATTTCGCGTTGGCTGTCAGCAATGCGCTCGCGTGCCCCAGTTTGACAGCCGTCGATACAGAAACTTTTTTAACAAAGAGGGATGCCGATACTATTTTGAGCGAGTACTGCTCAGCTGCATCACCGCTCATGAGGCAAAACTCATCTTTGTTTCGGACCATTTTAATTTTGACGTCGACCCCATTTAGCATTAGCCGCTCCTGAAAAAATATGTCAGAGTGTATTGGGCCCATCAAATTGAAAACGCTGCTTCTTGCCGAAAATGCGGCTCTTTTCTCTAGCCCCGCGTTAAGGCCTTGCGGGTCTGTCTCATTCATTCCTGTACTGCTGTCTTTGAAAAACAACCCGCAGGTAAACTGTCTGGAGAGCGTACCAACGCTATAATTAAGCAGGCACTATCATCGCTCTGTAAGGGTAAGTGTTGCTAGATTGGCTCACTAGCCGGTCACCCAGGGATACGTCCACTTGTGAGAAAATCGAGGCGATCGGGTAATTTATGACTCCCACATTTGCCCCTGCGTCAATGTTTGTACCGTTAGCTCTTGTGATCCGACACCGGAGATGCAGTAGCGTGTTGTTGAGATCTAGGTAATCTTCCCCATTACTGGCGATAAAAAACTCCAGGGGGCCATTATCAGTTAAGGCTGAGAGTGGTGGCACTTCCACGTATATATTCTTATCAATGCTTGCTTGCGTGTACGGTAATGCAAAAATGTCCAATTCTGATTTCATACACTCTTCCGACATGTTGTGAATGAGGGCCATAGTTTTAGAAAATGTAGCTTCTTCTCGCGCTTCTTTTTGACTACTGTGCCTCTCTTGGGTATTGCTTTGCGTTTTTTAGCGGAGGTAATTCGATCCCCAGGGGGTCTATACCGCTTGCCGCGAGCAAGCACCATGAGCCCCGAGCCCTCTTGCGGCTGTGCTGTCAATTGACCCGTCATGGCTCCTGTTACTACGTCTTTAACGATATTTTGGGCGGCCGATTTTAAATGCGGCTTCGCCATATTGAAAGTCCTTTTAAGAAATGGCACAGCCATTCTGAGGAGGCCTCGAAAAAGCCCCCCCAGACCACCGCCGTACATAACGGGGGCCCCATTGTATCCGGGTAGCCCGTTTCCCGCCTGGTTTCTGTAGTATTCCACATATCTATGTGGATCTGAAAAGCCATCGGCGCTGTACATTGGGGGTAGTACTGCTTAACCGGCCTGAAATGCAGTTTTACTATCGTTTTCCCGTATCGGAAGGGTATCGCCTTGTTCTGTTCAGACTAACTCAATGACTATATTATCAATGTGATTCTTGCAGAGCGACATGTAATGAATCCTGTCGTAAGGTATTGTGACCATCGAGTTGTGTTCCCCAGCTATATGTACACCCCGTAAAAGAGGCACGTAGCTGTCACCCACTCTTTGATGCTCGACAATGTCTGAATACATGTAAATTGTGTAAAAACCGGCGCTTATGTCGGCGGGGTACGGTGCCGCTGGTCTATCGCCAATCTTCTGAAATACATCAGGCACAAACCCCAGCATCCGTGCAAGATTACCTTTCGCTTTAAAGGCAACGTGCGGGTGTCCGACCATATACACTTTGTTTATCACGCTATAGTCAAATTTTAGTTTTGACATTCCTAGAACCTCATTCGTCTCACTGATTAGGTTTTCAATATCTCTAATATCCCGCCTTTAGCTTGTACTGTAGGGTCGACGGTAACGACATCCATCCTGTCACGTAAAACAAGGTGTCTTCTTCTACCAGTGTATCCCATGTACGTGGGTAATGGATTTCGGCTAATCCTACTTCCCATTTACCATTCAGTTCAATCGGCTTGGCTAGTTTTGTCGTGTAGCTCGATATGGTATTGTGCAGGAAAACATCCATAGACGCATTGCTTGGGAGCGTGACATAAAAGCCGCTTTCCTCCATGGCTGTTTTTGATGGAACTGAACGCTACAAACACGGGCCGTCGCACTTATACGTCAACTACTTGTTTAGCAGGAACCCAGCTGTTAAATTTGTCTGGACATCCCTGCCATTTCACTACAAACATTTTGACCACGCAGCGTTTTTTCCGCAACAATTTTCTCAACTTTGAAGTTTTTGTCTTTGCCTAGTCTGATCTTTTGTAGCTCTTCGGCGTAAAATGTCCCCTCTATGATATCGTCGTCATAATCTTTTAACCTATACACCGGTGGTGCTCTAGGTAGATGTTCGGCTATGGTAAAATACTCATCCGTAAATGTTTGCTCATATCCTTTGGTGAATTTTCCACGTGCTTTAGACACCCTGACCACATCACCATTTTTAAACTTATGACGATGCTTTTTAGATGTACTCGGCATCAAACCATAAACGTTGTTGAAGACTTGGGCCGCATTCTGTGCATTAACCTCAACCGGCTTCATTTTAATGGTACTGTGGTGGGTATTATTGTAAGCGATCGCTAGATCTTGTACAATGTCTACATACCTTCTTGAATTATAAGCTGTAAAATAACTACACATTAAAAGACACGAATGTGTCGCTAAACCTTTCCACTACAGACGCCTTGACATCGTTACCAGTGGCGAAATGTATTATTCCATGTTTCTCGGTAAGCTTATGAAACGACGCGTTAAAAAAAAATAAAAAAATCTCTGTCCCGCGATCGGTTTGTAGCCTTTTAGGGGTCCTGCCTTCAGAGAGAATGTTTTCAAACACTTTCTTTACCTCTGCCCCCATCTTGCTTTTAAGACATTGTACCCATGCGTATTTTGATAGAATGTCTATACACGTTAACATGTGTTTAAAATCGTCATTCTGTTCCGCGTAAGCCGACATGTCCCCCAAGTCAGCTTGCCATTGAGAATCGATATTAGTCACAAAGACTCTGTTCCTTTTAAAGTTAAACCTGATCGGTTTATGTAATGTGTATGCATCTTCACCAGATAGCCATGTAGCAATTTTTCTTATTTATATTACACACACCTTCTTCATCTATCAGAGATCAGTATAATTTGTCGGGGCCTCCAAAAGACCCAGGGTTTGATGGTGTACAATAGACACGCTTCAAGTGCTTGTCATCCATCATGTACCTCTAGCAATAATGGCACAGTGGTTTTTGAGTCAACTCTTTATTTAGAATGCATGCAAAAATTGTCAGAAACATTTCGATCACATAGTTCAGCGTTTACACAGCAGCCTGGGGTGGTTTGTATGCGTGCAAAATACAGAATTCATTATATGCGTCATCTATAGCCCCCTCGTAATCTGCCCCTTCAACTTCACATTTCAACTCGCGCAATTTCTCCCGTATGTTTATTTCAGCTTTAAGATCATACATAACGGCTTCAACAGCGCCCTGTACTTTCATGGGGGAGGGGTGGGGATTGAACACCGACACCGCTTTTGTGATGATATGTTTAAACCATGGTCTATACAGCTTTTTGACCAACTTTTCAAAATTGTGAAAGAAGTAAAATGGCTCGGGATCGTACAGGCACGTGTGCCGAAGCTGGCTAGGATGCATCACAGAGCAACCTACACAGTCCTCCAAGTCCTCCTCGATCACATGATCCAGAATGCAGGCAAGAGCCCCTTTGATAATTTTCATAGCCGAGTCAGTGATGCTCCCATCCACAACATCTTCAGACAATGACAGCGCAGAAAAACTCTGACAGAGCTCCTCGAGTGTTGGTGATGGGGACCGTGGTGCTCCCAAGAATACATGCGGGGTCACCTCCGCAGCCTCAACCATCGATGCCGGCCATTGCGCCCACGGTGGGCTCGAAGGGGGTGACGATGAAAGGCACGGGGTCGCCTTATGGACCCCATGATGCGGCCTGCTGAAGGTCAAAAGGCTCTGGTGAGTTGTCAAGTCGCAGCCCAAAAGTCACTGGCTGTATCGGTGGAGACCAGGATGGTGACCGCTGAGGGTCGATTTCAGCGTTGTTCAGCAGCAGTCCAAAAGTATGCTCGTCTATCAGAGGCAGCTGACAGGACGGATCCGGCTGTGTGGTCACTTCAGGAGACGTCGGGATAGTCGAAGTTGTCTGTTTGCACGACGTTGCTCGCTGGGGAGGTGTGTCTCATCTTCTGAGTGCTGGCTCACAGGCGTGGTGGGTATTAATACGCTTTTCACCATGGTTAAGTACATCCTTCTCTCATCTTATTGGTTGCTATTGCCACAAAGGGGGCTGGTCTAATGATTCCCCGTCAATCTCACTTTGTTCAAACTTTCTCTCGAGTTTTACACAGATACATTCTTTATGCGAGAATATGCTGCACAGAGCTCCATGCTTGCGTTACCTCCACGGTTTGCGGGGCGCCCATGTTGGGTTTAGCGGCACTAAGTCACGGCTATGGAGCGTCGCCGGTGTCAAACTCATGGTCGGCACTGTCTGTATGAGACCGGCAACAATTTGACAATTGTTCACCATTTGACAGTTGCTTGATGCA
>NW_026042317.1:22500-152500 GCF_023856365.1 Brienomyrus brachyistius
GAGTAATGCAACAAAATATTATGATCATTATAGGTCGTTTCTGTCCTCCTGTTGCTGCCAGGGCTTTTGTTTGATGGCAGTTTCACACCTCTGTGGTACACAGACAGCTACCCATCCCACAACACGCTGCGAAAGCCAGACGTCACACCTTGAGCAGATCTGCATTTCCCTTTATTTTAGCTTAATCACAAAACAACTTGTGCTCAAAGAACTGTGCTTTCATTCTATAGAAATGAACAAAAAAAAAGCATCACAGAGGTCAAAGCAATGCCATCAGGGAAAATAGCAGCAACATTACACAAACATGCACTGTACATGGGGAATCAGGGCTCAATTCTGGACAGGGAGCCTGAGAAACGGCTACCACATCCAAGGAAGACCGCTGCTGAATTTCCCCCCCCCCATTTTCTCCTATGCGCGATTTTCTTGTATGTATGGGCATTGAAGGGAAGACGAGGAAGTTTGTCGCTGGAAGAGGTAAGTCTGTGATTACCATGACAGGCACCTGACAGGAGGGTCAGTCCATGCCAAATCAACCAGGGGCTCCATGGGCATCATTCCTGATTTTGATAACTTGATATGTTGATCCTTATAGAGAACAATGAAAATTCCCCAAGTTTTATTGAAAAATTCTGATGCAGTCCAAAGTTACGGCCCTTTCAAAGTTGGGTGCCACGCCCCTTTTTTGCACTCATGAATCATGCATATAATTTGTAAGGGTTTTCAGGAGACCATACCTTCGCTTCTAAGCATGCTAGAGAGCTGAAAATTGCTCTCCTGGTATAGTTTTCCCTGCTCTTTCAGCTCTGGGGAAGCACTTCAAAATTATGGACCTGCAAACATCAGTTTTTGGTTCACTTGCTGTGGGGTCACCACCACACCTACATCCAATATTCTTCTATAGTTTTGTTATTTGAGGAAGATACTGTAAGCAGATGCAAATTCATTCTAAAATAACCATTTATTCTTTGACATATTGCCATCTGAAAATGGTCGCAGGTGAGAAATCCCCCACAGGACCCCCTACTTCGGGGTCATGGTTGACTGTAGATAGTTAGTGACGGGAATGAAACCCGTTATACCAGTTGAAAGAAGCATATCTGAACTATAAATGCTGAAAATATGACTCAACTCCTTCAATATAAAATCCCAGGGTCAAATATGATATTTTCAAGTCTTGCCAGATTCTGAAAGAGCAGGGAAAAGTATACCAGGAGAGCAATTTTCAGCTCACATACACATGCACACACACGTGTAGTTTTCCACCGATTTCTTGTATGTGTAACTTTTCTTAGGATTCTTTAATGAGAAAACAACGTGCCAAGTTGTTACCTCTGGTGCGTTTCTTATTTATGCAGAGACATAATGTCAATTTGATGTATGGTAAGGTCCCCCCCGCCTCCAGAAGTTTTATGCAAAGACATGTCAATTTAAAAACTTTTATGGCGTTACCGCATACTTCAGAGTTAGCCTGGATGACCCCGAACCAACGGCCAGTACCACCTGCAAACTGTTGATTTCAGTCTGGATGTCAGACAGCTTAATTTTTTGGAGGGAAGCTGCTCATCCACTTCAAGAAAAGTTTCAGACACAGTGATTAGAGAAAGAGGCCAGCTTACACACTTCCCCCTTCCCTCTGTCAGACACAGGCAGACGCTGCAGCAATGAAAAGCATTTTTATTGGAAGAAAGAAGGCATCTTGAGGATACAAAAGTCCCATGTCCTTCATTTACCGAGAGTCTTTCAGAACTATAAAACACCGGGATAATGTCCAGCAGCACTCTCAGAATCTCCAAGTCTTTCACTGACACAGTCTGAGGCCGTAGTAGATTTCCTAATTCAGTCTTGAGGCTCTGGACCACTGCTGCTGCTCCTCTAGATGGGCAGCACAGTCCAAGCAGGCTTTCCGGAAAGCGTAAAATGCAGTCTCCAGAAGGACATGGATGCCTCCCCATCACAAACTCTGTGGTCAGAGACACATTGCAGGTCATGTCAATAGTCAACGGACAATTACAGTCCAGTGACGACACACTCAGGCACATGCTGATCGCAATATTTAGAAAACTTTGAATGGACACTACCAAATGTAGATGCACAATAAGCACCAACTGTTTTGGGGAGAAGTGATAAGCAGTTACAAGTAAATGCGCATGTAAATGAGTATTTAGTGCCTCCCGTCTTTCAGTCTCTTGTTCGATAGTTAATGGATGACTGGGCAGACCAGTGATGCTGGAGGAAATGAGGACTGCATTGAGATATGCATAGTACAAGACATACTGAGGAACTGGAATGACCTGCCTTGCACTAGCTGAAGAAACTGGATTTGTGAGCAGGGAGAAGTTAATTAGGATCAACCCCAGACATATAAAAATGACTGATGGTGATTATTTTTACACTGAATAACATGGCAGTCCCTGCAAAGCAAATGTCCATGTGTATCAATATCTAATTGGATAGCTAGATGAATACTGCTTATTTAAGTAATGCTAAAACTAGTTACTCATTATTTAATACACGAATTCCTGTTGCTCAACATGAACCAATGATGAAACCACCAGGACTTCATGTGATTACTTCACACTCACTAGACCATCAGTTATGCAACGTTAATTCACTCTTCCTTCCTGCAGTAATTGATTTACCACCAAATAAACTGAATTCTAAGTAATATCACACAGTGACTTCATCATTAGCTGTTGAACTCTCAAGCACAAAATGTGTCATATGGGCAGAAATGGAGCAAGTGGGAGCAGCCAAGGTCCCAAACAAAAGGGGCTTTATAAAGGATAAATACAAAAGCATAAAACAAAGAGGACTGCAATGAGTCTCAAACAGACTAACTGAAGCAGCCACCAACATCAATGACAGACCTGCGGAACACTGCAGAGCGATGGGAGCGATTAACACGGGGCAGGAATGAGAGGTAAGACTAAATGAGCACCAGGCATTGCTCGTTAACCCTCTGGAGTCTAAGGCCTCTCAGCCATTTTTCATATCAAGTCTGAAATGCCTTTTAAAGTATTTCACCTATCTAAAAAACATTTACCCCAAAGTGCTGCAAATGTTTTCATCCAACACAAACTCAGAACAAATAATCTGAGACAATTCAGTATGGCATTCTTCTATTTTTATTTAAATCAACTTTAAAAATACACGTTTCAAAAACCTATTCTCAGAGCTGCTGAGAAAATGGAAATCAACACATTAAAAATGTTTCTAGCCAAGACTTTGAGCTCTGGAGCTTATAGACATAGGGGTTGGCTTCACATAGGTGACTGAAAAATTCAGAAATCTCAGGTGGTTTGATTACTAAAGTGTTATAATTTTGGAGTGACACAAAGTCAGTGGCTTACACAATGCATTTTGATGAGATGCACAACACACCTGTAATGGTTTGCATACTGTTAAAGTAATGTCATTGTTACTTCACCCACCCATCAGAATATCAGTTTGAAATGTAAAAAAGAGACAATTATAGGGTTTATAACATGCAATGGATTAAATTCTGATGAATAAAAAGTGCAATTATATATATGTGAAATTATTGCATCGTTTTTATGATTTCTTCTGATGAGCAGATTTGACTGTTAGAAAATCATAGCAGATGTGCTCCAGTATCGATGCTTGGTTCCCTCATTTGTAATGAATGCACTTTGTAGACGGTCCCTAGCAAAAGGCTGTACTTGTAATGCTGGTTTGCCGGTTCCGTGGAAAATGCTGCATAGTAGCATCTGTATCTAAGGGACTGGTGGCATCACATGTTGTTTCTAAAATATAGAGATGGTAAAAGCAAATATCCAGCCAACATAAACAACATAAAACCAACTTTACTGTGTTGATTTATGTGAATTGTTTTATTTTAACCGCGTGTGCTTTATCATCTATTGCGTAACTACCCCAGGTTTCCCTGCCATGTTTGTCAGAATGTTGTTGCTGCTGCTATATATAAGAGCAGCTGTGTGTAAAATCATCTCATCTCATCTTTTCTCTGCTGCTGTGATGCCTCGGCCTGCCAAGCTTTCCCAGGAAGACTGAAAAGTGTAATACCCTTATAGTTGGAACATACAATCAGGTTTCCATTCTTAAATAAGGGGACCACCATGCTGGTCTGCTAATCCAGCGGCACTGTCTCTGACCTCCACGCGCTGTTGAGAAGGCATGTCAGCCATGACAACCCCACAACATCCAGAGCCTTTAGGAACTCTGGGCAAATCTCTTCCACCCCCGGGGTCCGGCCACCACAGAGCTCTTCAACCACCCTGCCCACCCCAGCCCCAGTGATGGGCAAGTCCACTCCAGCCCCCTCGGGCCTCGTGTCCTCAGATGTCTCAAAGGCAGTGCTCATAGATGTATCCGAGGCAGGGTTCATGAGGTCCTCAGAGTATTCCTTCCACCTGTGGGTGATGTCCCCAGGTGAGGTCAACAGCACCCCCTCTCCAATGTAAACAGTAGGAACCAGGAGCTGCCTCCCCTTTCTGATATTCCGGATGGTTTGCCAGAACCAGTCAGCTGCCTCCGGAGACCACCAGGCTATTAATTCCCGGTAGGCCTTCTTCTTCAGCTTGACAGTCCCCCTCACCTCTGGTATCCAGCATCGGGTACGAGGTTTCCGCCACGACTGGCATCGACAACCCTGCTAGCCACAGCTCCATATGGCTGCTTTCACAATGGAGGTGCAGAACAGTGTCCATTCAGACTCAATGTTCCCAACCTCCCCCAGCATCCAGTTGGAGTTCTGCCGGAGATGCGAGCTAAAGATCTGGCGTACAGGAGCCATACGCTCCCAGCAGACTCTTTCTGTATGCTTGGGCCTACCAGTTCTGACTGTCCTCCCCTACAACTTGAGCCAACTCACTACCAGATGGTGATCAGTTGACAGCTCTGCCCCTCTCTTCACCTGAGTGTCCAATACAGAAGGCCTAAGTTCAGATGAAACGATTATAAAATCGATCATCGACCTGTAGCCCCGCGCATGTTCATACCATGTCCACTTATGGACACCCTTATGCTTGAACATGGTGTCCGTTATGGAAAAACCATGCATTACACAGAAGTCCAACAACTGAACACCAACAAGGTTCCGATCAGGGAGTCCGTTCCTCCCAATCACCCTCCCCTTCAGGCCACACTGTCGTTGCCCACATGAGCGTTGAAGTCCCCCAGCAAAACGATGGATTCCCCTCATGGTGCACTAATCAGCACACCACTCAGGGAGCAAGTACAATCTATACCATTTTCAGCTTTTTTACAACTTTTACAAATTGCTTTATAGTCTTATATTTGGAAAAGAAGTCTTGTAAAGGTAGTGAAAAATGGTAATCAACAATGGTTTGCATATATTTATAAAGACAAGTTTTTACAGTAGCAAACAAAATTAGAAAACATTTTGCAATTTACAAAGTTACTGCTTACTTGCAAATGGGTGGGCAATCAGGACTGCTTTGAGACAGGGACACTCAAGTCAGTGACTTGTTTTTTTTTTATTCTCCTTACAAAGCTCTGAAAATACATTTAGTTTCTACCAATATATATTTGAAAAGTTTACCATTCAAGTTTCTGGGGGTGTTTTAAAATGTTTCAATGACAAAACTTTGCAGAGTTTGGTGAAATTTCTTTTTCATCCCGTGGGCAGCAGAGCTGACTCCAGCAGGTTAAAGACACATCAGGGAGGATACAAGAGGATTAGGCAGACATGGTGGGCAGGGCAGGACATGACAAAATGGTCTATCCATTGTGTGATGTGAGGTTGAACTCTTCAACCTCAAGTCTCTGTGTCCAAAGTTTTGATTTGGTTGTATTCTCTATATAGCCTATATGAGCAGTCTAGTCGGCTTCCTCTGTGTGAAGTATTGTTTTCTATGAGCTACTATCAAGCTACTTTTAGTGAGTGTGTTCATATCAAAGGATTCACTCCCAGTTCAGACCATTTCACGCTTCTCCTCAACTCTGATTCTTGCATCCCTGTCTGGTTATTTATTCATGCTGCATTTGATAGGTCCTATGGGACGAGCTGATACAGCAGGGTATCCTGCCCGAGTTGGGCGGCTCACCGAGTGTTGCATTCACTCCTGTGCGATTGTCGGCTGCAGCGGACGATTTGGGGCTGGTGATCCGCATGGATTTCAGGGATCCTCACTCAGACAGGGAGGACCTGCTGCTGACAATTTGGCTTAGGAAGCTGGAACTGAAGATTAAAAGGTAGGAGTACCAGGCTCAGCTACTCCGTGTCCAGGCAGTGGAAATAGTGGCTGATAAGGAGGTGGCATTGTGAAGGATGAGCATGGGTGAATAAAACCCTGTTCCCCTTCCGTGTAAGGTACACTCACCAGGTATAACCCTTCATTCAGGCCTGTCCGCCCATGACCGAGCTTGTGCCCCAGACACTCCTCGACCTAGCCTCCGTTCTCCCTCAGGTTTACCAGTCTCACAGGAAATTGGAGTTGGAAATTCGGCCTTTGATGTCAGTCGTCATATCGGTCTTGTTCCTGTGTTTCGTGAGAATGAGGTGGATGCCTACTTCTCTATTTCTGAATCGATCGCTACGACTTTTAACTGGCCTTGACATCTCTAGTCACTGTTGCTGCAATCTGAGCTAGTGGGTAAAGCGCAGGAATTGTGTTCGGCTCTCACACTAGAACAAAGCCTTGATTTTGGCATTGTGAAAGCTACAGTTTTAAGGGAGTATGAATGTGTACCTGAGTCTTACCGACAGAGTTTTCGGAAGCTGAGCAAATCCCCCAGCCCGACCAGCCAAGTTGTGGCTAGTAGGAATAGTGCTGCACCCCTGACCCAAGAGGTGGAGTCAGCTTTCAAACCTTTTGCCTTCACCGGATCTGTTTCGCTTAGCGAGACTGATATGCAACATCCGGTGACTATCCTGCGAGATATGGGTGCTGCCCAGTCATTTCTATTGGAAGGAATTGCCCCTCTCGATGGTACGTCAGCTTATGGTACAAATGTGCTTGTACAGGGCATCGACCTGTGTGTGACGGCGGTCCCTTTGCATAATGTGTTCCTAACTACTCCAGATTTCTCTGGGTTCTTCCATATGGCAGTTCAGCCTCGCCTACCTGTTCCTGGAATATAATTTATTTTGGAGAATGACATTGCTGGAGAAAGAGTTGTTCCTCTACCTGAAGTCATCTCCGAACCAATGTTATGTTCAAACGATGTTTCTGTAGAACGTGTTTACAGCCTGTGTGTTCACCCGTGCCCAAAGGCATATATTTGCGGACATAGACCTAGCTTATACATTTATGTATGACTCTCCTTCAGCCACCCCGTCATTTTGTGATTTTGACACCCCTGTTGCTCGCCCTGTTATTGTTTCCCCTGAAGTTCCTTCTATGAAGGAAGCCTTGGTTAAGGCTCAGGGAGCTAATCTCTCCTTGGAGTCCTGTCGTGCCGCCTCTGTCGAGGAGACGGTTTTCAAGAATCACCCCACTGCTTACTTCCTACGTGATCAAGTGCTTATGTGTAAGTGGACCCCTCCGAATATGCCTTTCGATTGGTCTTCGGTATATCAGGTAGTAGTCCCTGGGAAATATTGGACATATGTGTTGTCCCTCGACCACGATCATCCATGTTCGGGTTATCTAGGAATTAAAAAGGCGTTATCCAGTCTCCTAAAGTCATTTCTTCTGGCCTGGGGTAAACTCGGATACAAAGAGGTATTGTAAGTCCTGTCATGCCTGTCAAATAGTGGACAAACCAAATCAGGTAATTATTCCAGCTCTGTTATGGCCCATACCTGTGATCGGTGAACCTTTCAAACATGTACTTATAGACTATGTCGGTCCTTTACCAAAAACTCACTCGGGCAATATTTATCTATTTACATTAATGTGCACTGTGACTCGTTTCCCAGAAGCTATCCCCATTCGCAGTCTTAGATCCCACATTATAGTGATCAAATTCTCTCTGATCAAGGTACCAACTTCACATCAAAACTATTTGCCCAAGTGGTTTGTGAGTTGGAAGTTTGGTACTCAGTATCCAGCACTTACCATTTAATAACATGCTCCACACTTTCTGTATAGATGCACGGAAAGATTGGGATGAGGGTGTGCCCCTCCTCCTCTTTGCTATCTACGACACCATCCAGGATTTGACTGGGTTTAGTTCTGCTGACCTCGTGTTTGGTCATTTGGTTCGAGGTCCCCTCAAAGTGCTTCAGGAGCAGTGATTGTCTGCTGTTAGACCCTTAGCTAGGACGTCCCTTGGTACCTTGCAAGTAAAAATGAAGGCACAGTTCGATAAAGCTGCTACAGAGCAGTCCTTCCCTTTGTCCAGTTCCTTCCTTTGTGCTCGGTTTTAAGATCCCTATGTCATCCACTCTAAGCTGAGCGCTGCCAACTATGTGATAGAAACCCCAGATCATAGGAGGAAGTCCAGGGTTTGTCACATAAACATGTTTAAACCCTACCTCGATCGTTCAGCCTCTGCCCTCTCGTCCATTTCTCTCCCGGACCCCACTCTAGTAGAAATGGTGGCTGTTAGTGAATATTCGCCGGAGGGTGATGAGCCACACCTAGAAAAAATAGTTTACCGTGTGCTCGCTTCCCAAATTCAGAAGCTCTTCAGACTCTTCCTAGCCGGTTAACCCACTTGCCACCCAGTCTGACATCATGTCCTTTGTAGGTAGGTTTCGTTCCCTATTTTTGGATACCCCTTCATGTACTTCTGTTGTAGAACATGATATTGATGTTGTGGGTCACCTCCCTGTTAAACACCCTTACCGTGTAAGCCCGCATAAGCTTTCGTTATTATCACAAGAAACGAACTACCTGTTAACAACGGGTGTCACTGTTCCCAGCAGCAGTCCCTAGAGTTCCCCGTGTTTGCTCATCCCCAAGCCTCACGGGACGTTCTGTTTTTGTACCGATTACTGAAAGGTAAATGCAGTGACCAAGCCTGATGCTTTCCCGCTTCCACGCATGGAAGATTGTGTTGAACAGATAGGGTCTGCCAGGTATGTGATCAAGCTAGATCTATTAAAAGGTTATTGGCAGGTTCCTCTCACCCCTCGCACATCTTAAATTTCTGCATTTGTGACCACTGATGTGTTCCTTCAGTACACTGTTATGCCCTTCGGGTTATGTAATGCCCCGGCCACTTTTCAGCGGCTCATGCAAAATTAAGTTTTCACTCATTTAAAGGACGCTTTGTTAGTCTTAAACTTGGAAAAATTTGATTTTGGACAGGGTACTGTCAGTTATTTGCGTAAATTAGTAGGACATGGTGTGGATGCCAAAGTCCAGGCTATCCGATCATTTCCCATCCCGCAAATGCCACGTGAATTGAAGAGGTTCTTGGGGATGGCCGGGTATTATCAATGTTTCTGTCGTAATTTCTTGGATTTTGTGATCCGACTGACCCAGCTACTTTGAAAAGGTGTACCGTTTGTCTGGTCCCCAGCCTGTCAAACTGCATTTGACTCAGTAAAAATGGCTCCCCTGTTTTAGCTGCTCCCGATTTTTCTCATCTGTTTAAATTAGAAGTGGATGCTAGCGGTTTAGGTGCTGGTGCAGTTCTCCTTCAAGAAGACGATCACCGTTTGGACCATCCTGTGTGTTATTTTTCAAAAACATTTGTGAAACACCAGCTAGCATATAGCACAATTGAAAAGGAGGCCCTAGCTCTTCTTTTCGCCTTACAACATATTGAGGTTTATGTGGGAGATGGTGTATATGACCACCGGATTAGCACAAACTGTTACCCTTTAGTTTTCCTGTCCCGTATGTGTAACACAAACCAACGCCCCATGCGTTGGGCACTGATTGTACAAGCTTTCAATGTAGAAGTCAGACATAAGAAAGGTGCCAGCAATCTAGTAGCTGATGCCCTCTCACGATCCTAACTCCTTTGGTTATTTGATGTGGTCAATTTGTTTTCTTTTGTTTATTATGTGAGTTTTGATTTGGGGTCTGTGTATGTTAGTAGACCCCGGGGTTCACTCTAATATGGGGGTGTGTTACGGGCCATAAGAGTTTTGGATATGTCTACAGGACACCTCAGTCTTCTGCCCTAAGCTCCACACACCACTTGCTGCTTCAGCCCGCCTCCCAGTTTCCGGCCACGCCCCTTCCTCCCTCTGACCTCTGATCCTGGCCCTGTGTTCCGGTTGAGGATAAAGCCTGCTGATCACATCCAGCTCTTGCTCAAGCTTTGTCTTTTGCTATTTCTCTGTTAGTTTGCTGTTTCTGATTGACTTCTGGTGTATGACGGTGTGGAAGTAAAATTGGACATTGGTAGGCCCGGGAGATTGGTATATTGGGTCTGTTATGTCTTAGGCCTTAGGCAAGAAGAGATTGTTTTGAATACTGTGTGACCTCGCTTCGCGATAGCTGCCTGCAGTAAGTTCCTTAGACCCAGAGGAAAGCTTGGACCTTGGAGAGGCAGACAGCGGAACTAAAAGGGGGGGTAGAAACCACCTGCAGGAAGAGATTCGAAGCTGCCCCAACTGGTGCACAACCAGTTATAGCTTTATAAAATAGTTGTGGCAGACAATATATAGCATGCTATGCGGTAGTGCAAATGTATAAGTAATTATGTTAGTCATATTAATCATATCTTAACCATGTATTTGCAGTGATTCAATAACAATACGTCAATATGTTAATCATTAATCAAGGGACAACCAAGTATTTACAGTGATTCAATGTTACGTAATCAATGTCTATATTCATATCTCAAGTAGGAGCCTAGCAGTTGAGACCTGTTCTGGTAAACTGAGCTAGATGGGTGAATTTTACCTTGCCACCAAGGTAAACCAATAGAGCAGGAGAATGGTGTTTGTTATACGTTTCCTGCTTGGTTCGTTGGTGTTTATTGACCAATCAGGATTTAGAAGTCCTTATTGAGAATTGGGAGTTATGGTTTATCAACTGGTTGCTCTGTGAGCTCCAGGTGACTTGGTACCAAGGCCAGAGTGTGACGGGAGCACTTTGCTGAATTTCTAGAATAAAAGAGATTTCCTTTACCCACCAAACTGAGAGGTCCAGACTTTTATTCTAAGTGTTATATTTAAATTTTTTCTACCACAAGCTCTAAAAGCTGAAGTCACTAACTTGCAGGATAGTAAGGGCCTTATAATTCAAAATGAAACTGATATAGTAAATGAGATTTGTCAGGTTCCACGGGGGACGGGCAGGCTGGAAGTGGCGAAGGATGAGGCAGGTAGGTGGAATACGGGGTTTATTAGGGCTGACGGGGGGTATAGAGACGTACATTACAACAATGACAGACATCAGACAGGGCAAGACATGGACTGATATACAAAAGACAAGCCGAAAATAACAGGAAACAGCTGGGGACAATCGGGGAAGCACACGTGGATGATGAGGGGGCGTGGTGCTCACAGTAGAGAACATGAGTAACTTACCACCATTTAGTACGAATACAGCTCCATCTTTGACCAATATATGTATAACTGAGGCTGATGTGGTACTAAGCCTAGCTAAGCTCAAAATAAATAAATCGCAGGGCCCTGATGGCTTCTTACCTATAGTTATAAAAGAGATGAGGGATATTCTTAGCCAACCTTTACCTTTAATATTCCAAAAATCGTTACCTGCGGGTGTGGTACCTTCTGATTGGAAGTATGCTAATATAATGCCCATATTCAAAAAAGTGGATAGAAATAATCCAGCAAACTATAGACCAACCAGTATTTTTCCAGTAACTAGCATTACTGGAAAAATAATGGAAGCCATAATCCAAGTGAAAATGTTAGATTACCTGGTTGCAAATAACATTTTGAGGGATAGCCTATAATTGGTGCAGACCTGTGTTTTTTAACTGAAACCTGGCTCATACCCACAGACACTATACCTCTTGTTGAAGCCTCACCTGATGGGTTTAGCAGAAACCGCATGACTCTGGGAATGGAGGCTGCCTGGCCGCTATTTTTAACTCACTCTTAAAAACTGAACCCAATATTATCAAAGATTTTACAAGATTTGAAGCAATGCTGATTCACATGGTGTCTGACCCGTTCATCTATATTCTTATAGTATACAGACCACCTGAACCATACACTTCACTACTGACTGAATTCGGGGAACTTCTCTCTGACTCAGTTGTTAACTCAGGGAATGTTATAATATTTGTAAACTTCAATATACATGTGGACAAAGAGATTGATGCATTCAGCAAAAGTTTCCTGCCCCTCCTGGACTCTGTTGAATGTCACCAACATGTAATGCATGTTCACAATCATACCCTTGACTTGATTATTACTCACGTAGTTTATGCTCATCATGTATCTGTCTGTCCATTGAGTAAGTCCTTCTCCGTCCATTTTCTAATTACCTTCATGATTGAGCCACCCTCTTAGACTATGGCAGAGAAAGTTATAAGGACACATCACCTAAATGATAGAAATCCCCTACAATTTATTAATGCAGTAAGTAATGTGATCTTCATATCTAGTAGAGATGTCAATGAAGTCACCCATGACTTCAATACAGTGGTTAGTTAGATTTTAGATGAAACAACCCTTGAAACACTCCCCATGATTTAATGATCACACACTCTTGCAAAAAGGAAGGCTGAAAATTGGAGTGCAAAGTGAAATAGACAGGTTTCAATAGAAATAACCCTCACTGTCTTTTTAAAACAACAGCTCAACTAAAACATAAGGCTGAAACTCTGCTACTAAGTAATTTTGGTAGTGAACATTTTATGAACTTCTTTAAAGATAAAATTACAAACATTAGGCTTCGAACATGTTAAAATGTCTCACAATTAACTTAATATAAACGGAACATGAACACACCCTTAATGTTTTTGAATTAATTAATGAACAAGAGCTAAAACTATTATAATTAAGATCAAACCAACCACTTTTCAACTGGACCCAATCCCCACTAAGCTTCTTAAAGAATCCTGGCAAGACCTACGTATAACTACCATAATGAATGCATCTGTTATCAGGTGATGTTCCTGAACAACTTAAAGTAGCAGTAATTAGGCCATTATTGAATAAGCCAAGTTTGGATCCACAGGAGCACAACAGTTACATATCTATCTCTAATGTGTCAATTTTGTCAAAGGTTCTGGAGAACATAGTTGCTGTTCATCTTCACTCATACTTGGAGAGACACACCATACTGGATTGTTTCCAGTCGGGCTTCTGCACTGAACACAGCTCTGCAACTACCTTGCTAAAGTTGTAAATGACATAACTATGGCAACTGATGCTGACAACGTGACTGTACTAATACTTCTAGACCTTAGTGTAGCTTTTGACCCAGTTGACCATACTATTCTATTACAAAGACTTAAATTTAAGGTTGGGCTGTGTGGAACGGTGTTGAAGTGGTTCAAATCGTATTTGACTAATAGTTATCAATATATTCAAGTGTCAGATACTTGTACTCCATCTGCAATGTGACCGGTCTAATATGGAGTACCACAGGATCAGTGCTTGATTCTTTATGGTTGTCTTTCTACATGCTGCCATTGGGAAACATAATGAGAAAACATAATATTAACAATCACTCCTATGCTGACAACACCCAAATATACATTTCAGTTATGCCTAACGACACCACATCTACTGTCACCTTAGCAAATTCTTTAATGAAGACAAGACCTGGACGGCTGAAAACCTTTTAATCAGTAAGTAATCAGAAAACTGAGGTTCTGTTTTTTGTCCGTGGATAGAAATGCTATAATCTCCGCACTCCACTCCAAAGGGCTGAACATTTCCTTCAGCAGCTCAGCCCATAACCTAGGTGTCATCTTAGATATAAACCTCTCATTCATATCAAATGTAGATGCAGTATCGAAGGTATGCTTCCTACAGCTACGCAACATGCTGTGATAATTTCTTACTACACAAGACATAAATGCAGCAGCTCGAATTGTCACCAGGAGCAGGAAGTTTGAACACATAACCCCTGTTCTTAGTTATCTGCATTGACTTCTTGTTTGGCTTAGAGCTGACTTCAAGTGGTCGGTAAAGCATTCTGTTACAGGGCCCCTATATTTTGGAATGTTTTACCAGCCTATGTTCAAGATGGGACCCGGGTTCGAATCTACGCCTGGGTCACATGTGTGTGGAGTTTGCATGTTCTCCCCATGTCGTCATGGGGTTTCCTCCGGGTACTCTGGTTTCCCCCCACAGTCCAAAGACATGCTGAGGTTAATTGGAGTTACTAAATTGCCCATAGGTGTGCATGTGTGAGTGCATGGTGTGTGAGTGTGTCCTGCGATGGGCTGGCCCCCCATCCTGGGTTGTTCCCTGCCTCGTGCCCACTGCTTCCGGGATAGGCTCCGGACCCCCCACAACCCAGTAGGATAAGCGGTTTGGAAAATGGATGGATGGATGGATGTACTTGTAAAGGGAGGCACATCTGGAGTTATGGATGCTGCCCTGTAAGTACCATCCATCTCATGTACACCCCGGATGCTTGGATAGCCAATTGACCTTGAACCCCCAGAGGTTTTTTTCTGCCTACTTTTTGGTTCCATTTCTCTGTTGTCATTTTGCTTTCTTTCATTTATTTGTTTTGAATTATTCTGTATAAACAATGTAGGAATGTATTACAACACACCCAGGTAAATGCCTTGGGCCAACTCTGTTGTGAAACGTGCTATATAAAAATAAATTGAACTATGCAGATGCTCCCAAATAAGGAAGAATAAAAGTTTAAAGGAACCCAGGGTTTTTTAGCTTGTGCTGCACTTGCAGGAAGACTATTCCATACTCTAACTACATGCTGTGTAAAGCAGTGTTTTCTCAAATTCATTTTAAAATGTTCTAATTTCCACATATGGCCACGAGTTCTAGTATTTAAAATAATCTTGAAATAGCCATTTGACTGAACAGCATCCAGACCTCTTAGAATCTTATATACCTGGATCATGTCCACCCTTATTCTCCTTTGCTCAAGACTAAACAGATTCAGCTCAGCTAACCTCTCTTCATAAGACATTCTGCTAAGAACAGGAATCATTTATGTAGCCCTACTGTCATGACCTGCTCATACGATCCTCGTGTGTGCCACGCCCCCTCATTAACTCTGTGTGTAATCCCTACGTTCACCAGCCGCTCTGCGTTTCCTGCCTTCAGTCTTGTATATTTAGTCCGCGTTCAAGTCTGTTTCCCCAGTCCTGTCATTGAAGTCTCCTGCTGTTGGTACCTGTTATCGTCAATGAACCCTCATTCCCGACTCTCCGTTTCCCGGATCCTTGATTCCTCGCTCCCTGCCTGTTCATCCAGCAGGTGACGTCACAGAATGACAGGACTCTCCAAGAAGATGCCTCAGCTAACCGAAGTTGAATATGGCGATCTCATTAGCGAGGCAGTATACTGACTACAACAGCCAGAAGTCCAAGAGGACCCCGCAGCTCGCACCTTAGCTACTGATATGGGGGATATCCTGTGGGGCATTTTTCTGATGAAGGGTGATTTTCTAGCCGAAGGGGTTCGACTGAACTTACGGCAGCTCAGAGAAGTGGCAGCTGAGGCCAATAGGCAGCAGGTGGCTTTGGACAGCGGACTACCGATGGATCCACCATCAAAGCCACCCGCGTTACCCTAGACTACTGAGAAAAGTGCAGAAGCTGGAAACATATGGAGACGCTGACGATCTTCCTGGGAGCCATCACTGTCTCCGCAGCTCCCTCTCTCCCCACTGCCTGCCCTGCCGCTTATCGGGAAATCTGAACCCAGCAATATGCGCGCCGGAAGCCGCTGTCGGCACCTCTGAGAGTTTGGCCGTGGTTGCGCAGCCAGCACCGGTAGCTCACCCCTTCCGGGGAACGCACCTAGCCCTTATAGGGGCCAAGTCTTTATTGGACGCTATACCGCGGGTCCCTAAGACCCTTAAAGGGACAATGCCTATTACGGAGGAGCTGGCTCCGGTCCCTGAGGTTTCTGCCCCATTCAAGGGTTCCGGCCTGCCTATAGTTCCTGACCAGATAGTGGATACAGTCCCGAAGCCTGTTCCTGTGCTGTCTGACCAGCCTGTTCCCGTGCTACTTGACAAGCCTGTTCTTTGTGCTTTTAACCTGCCTTTGCCTGATGTTCCTGACCTGCTAGTTCTGACACACCGCCTTCAGAAGCCCCTGCTGTGTCACCATCCACATAGACTCCCGCTTCGTTCGAGGTTCCTGCAGCGCCCCCTGTGGTTCCTGCAACACTGCTGTCCTCCGGGGCTCCAGTCCCAGCGCCGCCTGTTGCTGCGCCTGAGGTTCCAGCACCGCCTCTGCACGCTGCTGCTTCCGAGGTTCCAGCGCCGCCTCTTGCTGCACTTGAGGTTCCACCGCCACCTCTGCCCGCTGCTGCTCCAGAGGTTCCAGTGCCGCCTCCATCTGCTGCTGTGTTTCAGGCCCCGACGCCGCCTCTGTCCTCTGCTCCGCTCCCCACTGTACCTGACCTACCCGTGCCTGCTGTTCTGGCTCCCACTGGGTCACTCTGCCCGAGGCTCCACTGCCTCTGCCCCCTGCTCCACCTGAAGTCCTGGCGTCACTTCTGCTCCCTGCTCCGCCCATGGTCCCGGCTCTGTCCGCGCCTAAGGTCCCAGCCCAGGCTTCACCCATCCCAGTTCCTACTCCAGTGGCCCCTATCCCCAATGACTCCCCCTGTGACTCCCTCTCCACAGCAGGGTAGATCCCAGTCTGGTCCCTACCTTTCGGTGACCCGTAAGGGGTGGGGACTCAGATATAGGGACTGGGTCCTGCCTACCCTGCCCCCTTGGCTTGTCCTCGCACGCCTTGGGGGGTGCCTGCTGGTCCATTGGCTCCTCCTCGACGATGGCCTGCGGGTCCCCCTCCGACATCTTGTTGGTAGCCTGCGGGTTCCCCAGCATCAACTCCTCGGTCGCCTGCAGGTCCCCCTCCTGCAACTCATTGGTCGGCTATATCTTTGCCGGCTGTGGCTTAGCAGTCACCTGCTGCAGCTCCACCTTCCTCCTTTCCTGCGTCGGACTCTCCTCTGACTCCCTCTTCAACCCCTTCGCCTGTCTCTCGGCCTATCTCCTCGACTCCTTCCTGCTCCTTTTCTTGGTGTCTCCTTTTCTGGTTTGTCTGTCCATGTTTCCCGTTTTGTGTCAGATTCTGTCCTGGTTGTTGCCCTTGTGCCTGTTTTGTTTGTCCATCCTGTTCCCGGTCCCTCGTTAATATTCTTGGTCTTGTTTTTCAGGTCCCGTGTCCCTGGTCTTGTCTTGTCCGTCGCTTCCCCTGAGGCACGTGTGCGCCTTTGGGGGGGGTTCTGTCATAGCCTGCTGTTCTGGCTCCCACTGGGTCGCCTGTCCCTGCTCCACCTGAGACTCCACTCCCTCTCCCTGTCCCTGCTCCACCTGAAGCTCCTCTGCCTCCACGCCCTGCTCCTCCTGAGGTCCTGGCGCCGCCTCCGCCCATGGTCCCGGCTCTGCCCGCGCCTGAGGTCCCAGCCCAGGCTTCGCCCATTCCAGTTCGCACTGGAACCTCAGGCGCAGCAACATGATGTGTGGAATCTTTACGTTCACCAGCCATTCTGCATTTCCTGCCTTCAGTCTTGTGTATTTAGTCCGCATTTAAGTCTGTTTCCCCAGTTCTGTCATTGAAGTCTCTTGTTGTTGGTATCCTTTGATATGAACACACTCGCTAAAAGCCAGGGATCAAGAACACTTGATAGTAGCTCATAGAAAACAATACTTCACACACAGGAAACTAAGTAGACTGGTCATATAGGCTATATAGAGAATACAACCAAATTAAAACATCGGACACAGAGAGCTGATGAGGCTGCAATGCAGGCTAAGAGTCCAACCTCACATCCCACAATGGATAGACCATTTTGTCATGTCCTGCCCTGCCCACCATGTCTGCCTAATCCTCTTGTATCCTCCCTGATGTGTCTTTAACCTGCTGGAGTCAGCTCTGCTGCCCACGGGATGAAAAAGAAATTTCACCAAACTCTGCAAAGTTTTGTCATTGAAACATTTTAAAACACCCCCAGAAACTTGAATGGTAAACTTTTCAAATATATATTGGTAGAAACTAAATGTATTTTCAGAGTTTTGTAAGGAGAATAAAACAAGTCACTGACTTGAGTGTCTCAGTCTCAAAGCAGTCCTGATTTCCCAACCATTTGCAAGTAAGCAGTAACTTTGTAAATTGCAAAATGTTTTCTAATTTTGTTTGCTACTGTAAAAACTTGTCTTTATAAATATATGCAAACTATTGTTGATTACCATTTTTCACTACCTTTACAAGACTTCTTTTCCAAATATAAGACTATAAAGCAATGTTAAAACTTTTTACATTTCTCAAAATACATGTTGTAAAAGAGCTGAAAATGGTATAGATTGTACTTGCTCCCTGAGTGGTGTGCTGATTAGTGCACCATGAGGGGAATCCATCGTTTTGCTGGGGGACTTCAACGCTCATGTGGGCAACGACAGTGTGGCCTGAAGGGGAGGGTGATTGGGAGGAACGGACTCCCTGATCGGAACCTTGTTGGTGTTCAGTTGTTGGACTTCTGTGTAATGCATGGTTTTTCCATAACGGACACCATGTTCGAGCATAAGGGTGTCCATAAGTGGACATGGTATGAACATGCGCGGGGCTACAGGTCGATGATCGATTTTATAATCGTTTCATCTGAACTTAGGCCTTCTGTATTGGACACTCAGGTGAAGAGAGGGGCAGAGCTGTCAACTGATCACCATCTGGTAGTGAGTTGGCTCAAGTTGTAGGGGAGGACAGTCAGACCTGGTAGGCCCAAGCATACAGAAAGAGTCTGCTGGGAACGTATGGCTCCTGTACGCCAGATCTTTAGCTCGCATCTCCGGCAGAACTCCAACTGGATGCTGGGGGAGGTTGGGAACATTGAGTCTGAATGGACACTGTTCTGCACCTCCATTGTGAAAGCAGCCATATGGAGCTGTGGCTAGCAGGGTTGTCGATGCCAGTCGTGGCGGAAACCTCGTACCCGATGCTGGATACCAGAGGTGAGGGGGACTGTCAAGCTGAAGAAGGCCTACTGGGAATTAATAGCCTGGGGGTCTCCGGAGGCAGCTGACAGGTTCTGGCAAACCATCCGGAATATCAGAAAGGGGAGGCAGCTCCTGGTTCCTACTGTTTACATTGGAGAGGGGGTGCTGTTGACCTCACCTGGGGACATCACCCACAGGTGGAAGGAATACTCTGAGGACCTCCTGAACCCTGCCTCGGATACATCTATGAGCACTGCCTTTGAGACATCTGAGGACACGAGGCCCGAGGGGGCTGGAGTGGACTTGCCCATCACTGGGGCTGGGGTGGGCAGGGTGGTTGAAGAGCTCTGTGGTGGCCGGACCCCGGGGGTGGAAGAGATTTGCCCAGAGTTCCTAAAGGCGCTGGATGTTGTGGGGTTGTCATGGCTGACATGCCTTCTCAACAGCGCGTGGAGGTCAGAGACAGTGCCGCTGGATTAGCAGACCAGCATGGTGGTCCCCTTATTTAAGAATGGAAACCTGATTGTATGTTCCAACTATAAGGGTATTACACTTTTCAGTCTTCCTGGGAAAGCTTGGCAGGCCGAGGCATCACAGCAGCAGAGAAAAGATGAGATGAGATGATTTTACACACAGCTGCTCTTATATATAGCAGCAGCAACAACATTCTGACAAACATGGCAGGGAAACCTGGGGTAGTTACGCAATAGATGATAAAGCACACGCGGTTAAAATAAAACAATTCACATAAATCAACACAGTAAAGTTGGTTTTATGTTGTTTATGTTGGCTGGATATTTGCTTTTGCCATCTCTATACTTTAGAAACAACATGTGATGCCACCAGTCCCTTAGATACAGATGCTACTATGCAGCATTTTCCACGGAACCGGCAAACCAGCATTACAAGTACAGCCTTTTGCTAGGGACCGTCTACAAAGTGCATTCATTACAAATGAGGGAACCAAGCATCGATACTGGAGCACATCTGCTATGATTTTCTAACAGTCAAATCTGCTCATCAGAAGAAATCATAAAAACGATGCAATAATTTCACATATATAATATGTAATAAGATATAATTGCACTTTTTATTCATCAGAATTTAATCCATTGCATGTTATAAACCCTATAATTGTCTCTTTTTTACATTTCAAACTGATATTCTGATGGGTGGGTGAAGTAACAATGACATTACTTTAACAGTATGCAAACCATTACAGGTGTGTTGTGCATCTCATCAAAATGCATTGTGTAAGCCACTGACTTTGTGTCACTCCAAAATTATAACACTTTAGTAATCAAACCACCTGAGATTTCTGAATTTTTCAGTCACCTATGTGAAGCCAACCCCTATGTCTATAAGCTCCAGAGCTCAAAGTCTTGGCTAGAAACATTTTTAATGTGTTGATTTCCATTTTCTCAGCAGCTCTGAGAATAGGTTTTTGAAACGTGTATTTTTAAAGTTGATTTAAATAAAAATAGAAGAATGCCATACTGAATTGTCTCAGATTATTTGTTCTGAGTTTGTGTTGGATGAAAACATTTGCAGCACTTTGGGGTAAATGTTTTTTAGATAGGTGAAATACTTTAAAAGGCATTTCAGACTTGATATGAAAAATGGCTGAGAGGCCTTAGACTCCAGAGGGTTAACGAGCAATGCCTGGTGCTCATTTAGTCTTACCTCTCATTCCTGCCCCGTGTTAATCGCTCCCATCGCTCTGCAGTGTTCCGCAGGTCTGTCATTGATGTTGGTGGCTGCTTCAGTTAGTCTGTTTGAGACTCATTGCAGTCCTCTTTGTTTTATGCTTTTGTATTTATCCTTTATAAAGCCCCTTTTGTTTGGGACCTTGGCTGCTCCCACTTGCTCCATTTCTGCCCATATGACACATTTTGTGCTTGAGAGTTCAACAGCTAATGATGAAGTCACTGTGTGATATTACTTAGAATTCAGTTTATTTGGTGGTAAATCAATTACTGCAGGAAGGAAGAGTGAATTAACGTTGCATAACTGATGGTCTAGTGAGTGTGAAGTAATCACATGAAGTCCTGGTGGTTTCATCATTGGTTCATGTTGAGCAACAGGAATTCGTGTATTAAATAATGAGTAACTAGTTTTAGCATTACTTAAATAAGCAGTATTCATCTAGCTATCCAATTAGATATTGATACACATGGACATTTGCTTTGCAGGGACTGCCATGTTATTCAGTGTAAAAATAATCACCATCAGTCATTTTTATATGTCTGGGGTTGATCCTAATTAACTTCTCCCTGCTCACAAATCCAGTTTCTTCAGCTAGTGCAAGGCAGGTCATTCCAGTTCCTCAGTATGTCTTGTACTATGCATATCTCAATGCAGTCCTCATTTCCTCCAGCATCACTGGTCTGCCCAGTCATCCATTAACTATCGAACAAGAGACTGAAAGACGGGAGGCACTAAATACTCATTTACATGCGCATTTACTTGTAACTGCTTATCACTTCTCCCCAAAACAGTTGGTGCTTATTGTGCATCTACATTTGGTAGTGTCCATTCAAAGTTTTCTAAATATTGCGATCAGCATGTGCCTGAGTGTGTCGTCACTGGACTGTAATTGTCCGTTGACTATTGACATGACCTGCAATGTGTCTCTGACCACAGAGTTTGTGATGGGGAGGCATCCATGTCCTTCTGGAGACTGCATTTTACGCTTTCCGGAAAGCCTGCTTGGACTGTGCTGCCCATCTAGAGGAGCAGCAGCAGTGGTCCAGAGCCTCAAGACTGAATTAGGAAATCTACTACGGCCTCAGACTGTGTCAGTGAAAGACTTGGAGATTCTGAGAGTGCTGCTGGACATTATCCCGGTGTTTTATAGTTCTGAAAGACTCTCGGTAAATGAAGGACATGGGACTTTTGTATCCTCAAGATGCCTTCTTTCTTCCAATAAAAATGCTTTTCATTGCTGCAGCGTCTGCCTGTGTCTGACAGAGGGAAGGGGGAAGTGTGTAAGCTGGCCTCTTTCTCTAATCACTGTGTCTGAAACTTTTCTTGAAGTGGATGAGCAGCTTCCCTCCAAAAAATTAAGCTGTCTGACATCCAGACTGAAATCAACAGTTTGCAGGTGGTACTGGCCGTTGGTTCGGGGTCATCCAGGCTAACTCTGAAGTATGCGGTAACGCCATAAAAGTTTTTAAATTGACATGTCTTTGCATAAAACTTCTGGAGGCGGGGGGGACCTTACCATACATCAAATTGACATTATGTCTCTGCATAAATAAGAAACGCACCAGAGGTAACAACTTGGCACGTTGTTTTCTCATTAAAGAATCCTAAGAAAAGTTACACATACAAGAAATCGGTGGAAAACTACACGTGTGTGTGCATGTGTATGTGAGCTGAAAATTGCTCTCCTGGTATACTTTTCCCTGCTCTTTCAGAATCTGGCAAGACTTGAAAATATCATATTTGACCCTGGGATTTTATATTGAAGGAGTTGAGTCATATTTTCAGCATTTATAGTTCAGATATGCTTCTTTCAACTGGTATAACGGGTTTCATTCCCGTCACTAACTATCTACAGTCAACCATGACCCCGAAGTAGGGGGTCCTGTGGGGGATTTCTCACCTGCGACCATTTTCAGATGGCAATATGTCAAAGAATAAATGGTTATTTTAGAATGAATTTGCATCTGCTTACAGTATCTTCCTCAAATAACAAAACTATAGAAGAATATTGGATGTAGGTGTGGTGGTGACCCCACAGCAAGTGAACCAAAAACTGATGTTTGCAGGTCCATAATTTTGAAGTGCTTCCCCAGAGCTGAAAGAGCAGGGAAAACTATACCAGGAGAGCAATTTTCAGCTCTCTAGCATGCTTAGAAGCGAAGGTATGGTCTCCTGAAAACCCTTACAAATTATATGCATGATTCATGAGTGCAAAAAAGGGGCGTGGCACCCAACTTTGAAAGGGCCGTAACTTTGGACTGCATCAGAATTTTTCAATAAAACTTGGGGAATTTTCATTGTTCTCTATAAGGATCAACATATCAAGTTATCAAAATCAGGAATGATGCCCATGGAGCCCCTGGTTGATTTGGCATGGACTGACCCTCCTGTCAGGTGCCTGTCATGGTAATCACAGACTTACCTCTTCCAGCGACAAACTTCCTCGTCTTCCCTTCAATGCCCATACATACAAGAAAATCGCGCATAGGAGAAAATGGGGGGGGGGAAATTCAGCAGCTGTCTTCCTTGGATGTGGTAGCCGTTTGTCAGGCTCCCTGTCCAGAATTGAGCCCTGATTCCCCATGTACAGTGCATGTTTGTGTAATGTTGCTGCTATTTTCCCTGATGGCATTGCTTTGACCTCCGTGATGCTTTTTTTTTGTTCATTTCTATAGAATGAAAGCACAGTTCTTTGAGCACAAGTTTTGTGATTAAGCTAAAATAAAGGGAAATGCAGATCTGCTCAAGGTGTGACGTCTGGCTTTCGCAGCGTGTTGTGGGATGGGTAGCTGTCTGTGTACCACAGAGGTGTGAAACTGCATCAAACAAAAGCCCTGGCAGCAACAGGAGGACAGAAACGACCTATAATGATCCTAATATTTTGTTGCATTACTCATAATCATAATCAGTTATTTTAAAGGTTATTTTTCCCAGCACCTGGCCGTTGCTTAACAAAATGTTACTTTGCTGCAGTTTCCTCAACTGCTTTTTCATGACCCTGAGTAGGACTAAATTGTATGTGGCCCGATGTCTCTAGGAATATTATTGTACGTTTCCTACCGCCACAGGGCATAAACCGTTGGAAAGGCAAAGTGATTCAAAGATATTACAAGGGATTAAACACTATTCAAAAATGAGTATACCTGTGTTTTGATAGAAAGGTGTAACTTTATTGCACATTCATAAACATAAAACGGGCCAAACTGGGGTGCAGGGTTTCACAGCCAGGAGAGCTCCAACCCCTCTCCCCTGAATGATGTCTCCTGCACCCCATAATCAAAGTTCCTCCCCAACATTTATTTTTCTTGTTTTATTTTTATCATGTCCTGTCCCTCTGGTGTGCTGTACAACCTTGGCCGGAGGTTAGCTTTTTTCCGGAAGTGGTTAACCAGCTGGCCAAAGGTCTGTATGCCTGGGTGACAGGCACACTCAGGGGAATGAGCATCCACACACATGTGGATGCCCTGGCTGTTCCTGAAAAAAAACATGTAGCCGGATTCTTCTTCCTTTGTGCTCTCATGAATCCGTTGGCCCTCAGTGGCTGTGACTACCGGCCCGTGGTGGTCACATACCACCTCACCAGCCTGGAACTGCCGGGTGGTGCAGACTCCCTTCCCCGCAATGTCCACCACAAGTCCCTTCCACTTCTGCTTGTGGATGAGCTCCTGGATGTGGCTGGAATCAATGGCGCTGTCCACCGAACCCACTGGTCTCCAGTCCTTGAGGACGCTGGCTGCGCTTTGGAATGTTGCTTCTCCAGCCTTGGTTCCTGATCCAAGCGTCGACCCGGGACTCGGTGAGCTGCTGTCTGCCAAAGTGTGCTGTCAAGAACAAAGCAAATTGTTAGTTAGGAAGACTATGTAGATAGGATCGCTTATCAGTGAAGTGCTTTAAAAATGAGTGCTACAAACAATACTCACAGAGGACATGCTGGACACGCATCCTCATCTTCAGCCAGCACTCAGAGCTGTCGCTGAAACTGGCCCGACCTGTGTCCCTACAGTCTTGTCTGGGATGTCGCCACCCAGGGTCACGGGGTGGATTCGAAGGAGCTGATGGAATGCTGCCTGGACATCCATCTGCTGGTTGGACGCCAGGGCAGCATCACGTGCGGCGCCATGGGCAGAACAGCTGGATCCTTCCTCTGCGGAGTCAGCGCTGGGATAAAAAAAAAAACACACAAAAAAGTTTTACGGTTATTGTTCAGTGGTGAGGGCTTTGGTTTTGTGTCGATGTTTGGTAAATGTGTTGACAAACGGAAAACATGCCTACCTTGAGTCACCTGCCAGCTTCAGCAGCTTATTGGCCAGCACCACATTCCATGACTTTTATCCGGTAGTGCTTGTCAGCCGTCGCAGTGGAATGCGTGAGGTAATCGGCCACCAAGGACGACTTCTGGTCACTCAAGTCCTTGGTGGCCGTCTCAAAGATGCGCCGGGCCGTTTGGCTGGTGACTGGATCCAGCTTGTATCTAAAATACAAAACGAATAAGATTTATTAATACGTCTCGCACAACACATGACAACATGTATCTAGAACAAATTATAGGGGAATGAATCATGATTAGCTCACTTTTGGTGCAGCCGGTTCAGGTCTCCTCCCAGGTCATCAGTCGTCGTCCCGGTTCTCTTGGAGCTCAGAAGCTGTAGCCCTTCCCATGTGAAGATGTCAAACTACTGTTGACAGAGGAAGAGATTTAATTTCTGCTTTTGAAATAAATGACAATAAATCTTTTCAAGCTTGATATGCTTATTGCCTCCTCCTCAGAGGACAATGCAAATGTGGCCACTCGCCGTGCCGACATCTTGTTCCTTCACCTCAATCACCGCATGGTCGGATTCGGTCCTGCTCCTGGACCTGCACAAGACAATGATGTCCCACTGATTTAATAAGCGAATTGGCAAAAAGGAAAAGTGAAGACAAAAAGAATACAATACTTGCGGTCATGTGCTCCATCATGCCTGGTCGCTGTAGATGCTTCAGAATGACCGTGACCTCCAGGTAGTAGAGGACAAGAGATGTTGGGTGGTACATTGGGCGGAGCTTAATTTGGTTCTGCTTCTGATGTCATAAGCGGGAGGGGGCGTATCCCTTATTCTGATTGGTCGAGGGGTTATGTCCATATATGGTATACATGCTTATGCCACGTGTTGCGCCATATGGTTTGGGAGGTAAGGGTTGCCGTTAAACTTTAATAGAATAAAAATACATTAGATGTGTTTTAATTATAGTTTTTAAGGAATAATGAAACGTATAGCAGGATTAATGCAAGCTAAGATGCACGTCTAGCAGGGGGGGTCCGTCTGGCCATAGCCACGTGTTAGTAGGCACAAGCGCCACAGTGTATTTTTTGAAAGAAAAGCAGGTGGGATTTAAACAAGTACAAACATGCCCAAAAGAATCAGACCAAATGCTGAATTTAAACAAGCACAAGAGAGATATTATGTGGTACCTTGGGCGGAGCTTAATTTTGCGCCGCTTCTGACGTCATAAGCGGGAGGGGGGCGTATTCTTTATTCTGATTGGTCGATGGCTTATCTCTATACACCATACATGCTTATGCCACGTGTTGCCGATAGGGGGCCATTTGGTTTGGGATATTGCCGTTAAACTTGTAATGTATTTTTATTCTATTAATGTATTTTATTGTGTTTTTTTAAATTACGTTTTTAAAGAATAATAAAACATCGAGCAGGATGATGGCAAGTTAGCGCATACACGTTAAGCGGGGGGTCCGTCCACCTCGTAGCCGCGTGTTGGTAAGCGCCACGGCGTATTTTAAGAAGAAAGCACCAAAAGAAGAAAAACTTTAGTGTTATTTTAAAATAAAAGCAGGGTGATTTTAAACAAACATGCCCGAAAGAAGCAGAAGAACAAATTTAAACAAGCGCAAGCGAAGTCAATAAACATACCGCACGTCGTTTTAAAAGAAGAGAGCACACGTTACATTTAACCACCACGAAAGACTTTAGTGATATTTACCAGGTTGGAGAAAGCATGTAAGCGGCAAAATTTTAGAAATATGACGAAACGAACCCGGAGCTCCGTCACATGCGGCTTGTCTGTTTGAACAACGCAGGGCGGAATGGGCGATCGCTAGTCCGGCGCTTGGCGCATGCGCACCCACGCCAACGCCCCTTTCAAAATGGCGACGACAGCGGAGCGCCTGTTATTTCAAATAAAACCCCTATAACCGTAATGTTTTTAAGGAATGAAGCACTTTTCTACCAATGTGAATAACAAAGTAAAGCGCTCTGAGCATTTTCGACAAGAATAATCAAAGAACGCGGTTAATTCTTGTTTAAACGAGCGCATGCGCATAGATCCACACAGCATTTCCTTTATTGAGCCAGCTCGTTGCGTCAAGCAACTGTCAAATGGTGAACAATTGTCAAATTGTTGCCGGTCTCATACAGACAGTGCCGACCATGAGTTTGACACCGGCGACGCTCCATAGCCGTGACTTAGTGCCGCTAAACCCAACATGGGCGCCCCGCAAACCGTGGAGGTAACGCAAGCATGGAGCTCTGTGCAGCATATTCTCGCATAAAGAATGTATCTGTGTAAAACTCGAGAGAAAGTTTGAACAAAGTGAGATTGACGGGGAATCATTAGACCAGCCCCCTTTGTGGCAATAGCAACCAATAAGATGAGAGAAGGATGTACTTAACCATGGTGAAAAGCGTATTAATACCCACCACGCCTGTGAGCCAGCACTCAGAAGATGAGACACACCTCCCCAGCGAGCAACGTCGTGCAAACAGACAACTTCGACTATCCCGACGTCTCCTGAAGTGACCACACAGCCGGATCCGTCCTGTCAGCTGCCTCTGATAGACGAGCATACTTTTGGACTGCTGCTGAACAACGCTGAAATCGACCCTCAGCGGTCACCATCCTGGTCTCCACCGATACAGCCAGTGACTTTTGGGCTGCGACTTGACAACTCACCAGAGCCTTTTGACCTTCAGCAGGCCGCATCATGGGGTCCATAAGGCGACCCCGTGCCTTTCATCGTCACCCCCTTCGAGCCCACCGTGGGCGCAATGGCCGGCATCGATGGTTGAGGCTGCGGAGGTGACCCCGCATGTATTCTTGGGAGCACCACGGTCCCCGTCACCGACGCTCGAGGAGCTCTGTCAGAGTTTTTCTGCGCTGTCATTGTCTGAAGATGTTGTGGATGGGAGCATCACTGACTCGGCTATGAAAATTATCAAAGGGGCTCTTGCCTGCATTCTGGATCATGTGATCGAGGAGGACTTGGAGGACTGTGTAGGTTGCTCTGTGATGCATCCTAGCCAGCTTCGGCACACGTGCCTGTACGATCCCGAGCCATTTTACTTCTTTCACAATTTTGAAAAGTTGGTCAAAAAGCTGTATAGACCATGGTTTAAACATATCATCACAAAAGCGGTGTCGGTGTTCAATCCCCACCCCTCCCCCATGAAAGTACAGGGTGCTGTTGAAGCCGTTATGTATGATCTTAAAGCTGAAATAAACATACGGGAGAAATTGCGCGAGTTGAAATGTGAAGTTGAAGGGGCAGATTACGAGGGGGCTATAGATGACGCATATAATGAATTCTGTATTTTGCACGCATACAAACCACCCCAGGCTGCTGTGTAAACGCTGAACTATGTGATCAAAATGTTTCTGACAATTTTTGCATGCATTCTAAATAAAGAGTTGACTCAAAAACCACTGTGCCATTATTGCTAGAGGTACATGATGGATGACAAGCACTTGAAGCGTGTCTATTGTACACCATCAAACCCTGGGTCTTTTGGAGGCCCCGACAGATTATACTGATCTCTGATAGATGAAGAAGGTGTGTGTAATATAAATAACAAAAGTTGCTACATGGCTATCTGGTGAAGATGCATACACATTACATAAACCGATCAGGTTTAACTTTAAAAGGAACAGAGTCTTTGTGACTAATATCGATTCTCAATGGCAAGCTGACTTGGGGGACATGTCGGCTTACGCGGAACAGAATGACGATTTTAAACACATGTTAACGTGTATAGACATTCTATCAAAATACGCATGGGTACAATGTCTTAAAAGCAAGATGGGGGCAGAGGTAAAGAAAGTGTTTGAAAACCATTCTCTCTGAAGGCAGGACCCCTAAAAAGCTACAAACCGATCGCGGGACAGAGATTTTTTATTTTTTTTAACGCGTCGTTTCATAAGCTTACCAAGAAACATGGAATAATACATTTCGCCACTGGTAACGATGTCAAGGCATCTGTAGTGGAAAGGTTTAGCGACACATTCGTGTCTTTAATGTGTAGTTATTTTACAGCTTATAATTCAAGAAGGTATGTGGACATTGTACAAGATCTAGCGATCGCTTACAATAATACCCACCACAGTACCATTAAAATGAAGCCGGTTGAGGTTAATGCACAGAATGCGGCCCAAGTCTTCAACAACGTTTATGGTTTGATGCCGAGTACATCTAAAAAGCATCGTCATAAGTTTAAAAATGGTGATGTGGTCAGGGTGTCTAAAGCACGTGGAAAATTCACCAAAGGATACGAGCAAACTTTTACGGACGAGTATTTTGCCGTCGCCGAACATCTACCTAGAGCACCGCCGGTGTATAGGTTAAAAGATTATGACGGCGATATCATAGAGGGGACATTTTATGCCAAAGAGCTACAAAAGATCAGACTAGGCAAAGACAAAAACTTCAAAGTTGAGAAAATTGTTGCGGAAAAAACGCTGCGTGGTAAAAATGTTTGTAGTGAAATGGCAGGGATGTCCAGACAAATTTAACAGCTGGGTTGCTGCTAAACAAGTAGTTGACGTATAAGTGCGACGGCCCGTGTTTGTAGCGTTCAGTTCCATCAAAAACAGCCATGGAGGAAAGCGGCTTTTATGTCACGCTCCCAAGCAATGCGTCTATGGATGTTTTCCTGCACAATACCATATCGAGCTACACGACAAAACTAGCCAAGCCGATTGAACTGAATGGTAAATGGGAAGTAGGATTAGCCGAAATACATTACCCACGTACATGGGATACACTGGTAGAAGAAGACACCTTGTTTTACGTGACAGGATGGATGTCGTTACTGTCGACCCTACAGTACAAGCTAAAGGCGGGATATTAGAGATATTGAAAAACTAATCAGTGAGACGAATGAGGTTCTAGGAATGTCAAAACTAAAATTTGACTATAGCGTGATAAACAAAGTGTATATGGTCGGACCACCGCACGTTGCCTTTAAAGCGAAAGGTAATCTTGCACGGATGCTGGGGTTTGTGCCTGATGTATTTCAGAAGATTGGCGATAGACCATCGGCACCATACCCTACCAACATAAGCGCCGGTTTTTACACGATTTACGTGTATTCAGACATTGTCGAGCATCAAAGAGTGGGTGACAGCTACGTGCCTCTTTTACGGGGTGTACATATAGCTGGGGAACACAACTCGATGGTCACAATGTCTTATGACAGGATTCATTACGTGTCGCTCTGCAAGAATCACATTGATAATATAGTCATTGAGTTAGTCTGAACAGAACAAGGCGATACCCTTCCGATACGGGAAAACGATAGTAAAACTGCATTTCAGGCCGGTTAAGCAGTACTACCCCCAATGTACAGCGCCGATGGCTTTTCAGATCCACATAGATATGTGGAATACTACAGAAACCAGGCGGGAAACGGGCTACCCGGATACAATGGGGCCCCCGTTATGTACGGCGGTGGTCTGGGGGGGCTTTTTCGAGGCCTCCTCAGAATGGCTGTGCCATTTCTTAAAAGGACTTTCAATATGGCGAAGCCGCATTTAAAATCGGCCGCCCAAAATATCGTTAAAGACGTAGTAACAGGAGCCATGACGGGTCAATTGACAGCACAGCCGCAAGAGGGCTCGGGGCTCATGGTGCTTGCTCGCGGCAAGCGGCATAGACCCCCTGGGGATCGAATTACCTCCGCTAAAAAACGCAAAGCAATACCCAAGAGAGTCACAGTAGTCAAAAAGAAGCGCGAGAAGAAGGTGGCCAAAAAAGCACAGAGAAGAAGATACATTTTCTAAAACTATGGCCCTCATTCACAACATGTTGGAAGAGTGCATGAAATCAGAATTGGATATTTTTGCATTACCGTACACGCAAGCAAGCATTGATAAGAATATATACGTGGAGGTGCCACCACTCTCAGCCTTAACTGATAATGGCCCCCTGGAGTTTTTTATCACCGGTAATGGGGAAGATTACCTAGATCTCAACAACATGCCACTGCATCTCCGGTGTCGGATCACAAGAGCTAACGGTGCAAACATTGACGCAGGTGCAAAAGTGGGGGTCATAAATTACCCGATCGCTTCGATTTTCTCACAAGTGGACGTATCCCTGGGTGACCGGCTAGTGAGCCGATCTAGCAACACTTACCTTTACAGAGCGATGATAGTGCCTGCTTAATTGTAACGTTGGTATGCTCTCCAGACAGTTTACCTGCGGCTTGTTTTTCAAAGACAGCAGTACAGGAATGAATGAGACAGACCCGCAAGGCCTTAACGCGGGGCTAGAGAAAAGAGCCGCATTTTCGGCAAGAAGCAGCGTTTTCGATTTGATGGGCCCAATACACTCTGACATATTTTTTCAGGAGCGGCTAATGCTAAATGGGGTCGACGTCAAAATTAAAATGGTCCGAAACAAAGGTGAGTTTTGCCTCATGAGCGGTGATGCAGCTGAGCAGTACTCGCTCAAAATAGTATCTGCATCCCTCTTTGTTAAAAAAGTTTCTGTATCGACGGCTGTCAAACTGGGGCACGCGAGCGCATTGCTGACAGCCAACACGAAATACCCGATCGAGAGAGTATGTATGAAAACTTTTAGCGTGGCCGCGGGTAGCCGTGTCTGCGCTCAAGAAAATTTGTTTCTAGGTCAGCTGCCTAAAACGATAGTCATCGGATTCGTAGATAACATGGGTTTTATGGGCGCGTACGATCGAAACCCCTTCAATTTTCAACACTACGACGCTGAATTTGTAGCGCTTTACGTAGATGGCCAGCAGTATCCCGCTAAACCCTTTCAGCCAGATTTTATCCGAGGAAACGTGGCCCGTGGATATTAGTTTGATTTTGGCTACGGGGAGACATTTGAAAAATGAGCCTTTCGCTGTTCACAGAAACGAGTACATAAGCGGCTACACTTTGTACGCCTTTACATCCCTCGTTGGGTGACAAGTTAATCAGCATCTCTCCATGGTTAAAAGCGGAAATATGCGCCTGGAGATGAGGTTCCGCCATCCGCTGGCCAGGACAGCGACACTGATAGTTTAGGCATCATTATATTGTCGAATCGAGATTAACCAAAGGAGAAATGTATGGTATGTTTACTACTAGTCATGAACACCCCGGAGCTATCCAACATCCTTAGCAGAAACCGCTGGACTGCAAGACATTTTTATGGGGTGTGACGAGCTGGATGATGTAAAACTTGAAAAATTACCCGCAATCTTCATCGTCAACACACATCCGAGTTGGGCTCCCGGAGAGCACTGGCTGGCACTTTTCATCGGTACTGACAGCACCGCAGAGTTTTTCGACTCGTACGGAAATCCTCCGGATCACCCCAGCTTTCCGAGGGTCATAAACGCTTTTATGACAAGGCACTGTGACCGTCTCATTTGCAACGCGAAGCAGCTTCAAAGCGATCTCAGTAAAATTCTATCGTCTTATAGCAATGATTTAAAAAAGAACGATGCTATGGTTTCTCATTTTGTTTCTAAATTTAAATATATCAATCGTGTGAAAAATGTATTTACCAAAATGCAGACGGTGAGATGTTGTGAGGCTTTGAAAAAGATTGTGCATGACAAATAAAAAAACACAGACAAAATATCATGTTTTAGTGTTTTTAATTAAGTACAAAAGCATTTTAAAACACAAGCCAGTCGGGTCTTAAGAATTTCCGTGGGGTTTGCGGTGACCGACTATCTCGGGGTGTACCGTCACGCTGCTCCTCGGTGCGGGGCTTGTTCTTGATCGACTCTGAGGCGCCCAACATCTTGGTTAGGTATGAGGGTGCAAGGCATGTTGAGTCTAGCCAGGCCTTGTACAAATTCTCCCCATCCCACAGGCCTTCTCCCCTCGTTCACGTTATGCGGGTTGGTAATGTTTTTAAGCAAATCGAGCATGTGGGATCCAGTGGTAGTTGTACCATTGAAAACACACTCCCCGCGCGGATTCCACGCAGTGACGGCAGAGTTTTCAAGCATTTTACCCATCATATATTCAGCCTTTTTCTTGTTACGCGATGCAACATTTTTAATGACATCTTCCATAATGGGGTCCCCAGCAACAGTGGCGCATGCCGCCCCTGCATTATCTATTACGGACTCTTCAGGAGGAAGTGCTAATGATACGGGTTCATTATCACCTTGCCTAGCCAGAGTCAAATATCTCTTTAGCACCTCTGTGTATAAGCGGACCTTTTCGTGGTCAGCAACATCCGTTCTTGATAAAATGTTGCGTATTGCAATGTCCAATTCGCTTTCGGCAGTCTGTCTTATCGTATCTTTGGGAGATGTGGCATTATGCAGTTTTTCAAGCTGTGCCTTTGTATCTGGTCCCTTTTTCCTAGCGTGTTCCATTTACTTAGCTCCGTTGAAAAAGACTGGTGAAACGGTATGGCGACACTTAGCAGGGGTAGAATGAACCCCCGACCGGTCTGTATAATAGCCGCCTTTTTTTTAAACGATGCCCGTTTGTTTGCCAATAGTTTAATGCCGCTCTTTTGCTTTTTTAGTTGTACAATCTGTGCTTTGGTTAACGGGATCTTGCCGCACAGCACGTTCAAAGCTATTTCACAAAGAGTGTTCAGCAAACCCGGCGATGCTGTCTTTTTAAAATTTTCTTTCTCTGTCTGGCGTTACTGTCAAATAAAGCTTTCAGGTCACTCCAGTTTCTTTTTATACGAGCCGACATTATTATTTTTTCTTGAGCACGTAAGCAGCCGGCCACTCGGGTGGAAGCATTCCTGTTCTGAGCCTACAGTCCTCGGGTGTCACGGCTTTTAAATCCACCAACAGATATCCATAAGGGACTTTTGTAGCGTCTTCGAAAGCTTCTAGAAAAAATTTTGAATGCCGCGGGTACATCTGCCTTGCCAATACACTCGTCTGTAATTTTTCTCGGGGGTTTTTAAATAATACAATATAATTAGCGTTGAGATTGATGGTCCGGCTCTTCTTACCTTGGAAGCAAAGATTCTGCACCAGATATATGACGCTTAGATTTCTGTGATGCGTGTACTTGGTAAAAGCTTTTTCCACCTCGCCGCTATCGCTGGCTTTTTCCATAAGGTCGTCAATGATGATCAAATTAATTTTATTTGTTGGCAAAAGTTCATCACACAGAGACTCTGGGATTCCTTCCACAAATTTCATATTTTTTATTTCGCACAACAAATCATCATACAATGGTTGCCAGCAAGAATAGCACCATACAACGTTTTCAGGCACTCTGGACAATGTACAATCCACATTCTCCAACAGTCTTTTAATGAAATGCGACTTGCTACAGTTGCTCGGTCCCAATATAATGCACGAGAATGGGTGCTGAAGTCTATTGTCGAACCCGTCACTAGAAACCGTCAGGCAGTAGCTGCCGCTTAGTGTACACGACCTTGAAACACTTGTTGACTGTCTTAGTTTTCAAAAGGAACCCCCTTTCATCCCTTAAGATTTGCTGCGTAGATGTCCTGATCTCTCGAGGGGGGTCACGTGGGTTACTCACAAAATCGTGAACTAACTCTGTGAGGGATGCGATGTTGACAACTTTTGAATTGGTGGTGTGCAGCGTTATTCCCTTAACTTTCAAGCTCGTTTTTACTTTTTGCAGTTCTGTACCCATACGTTTTGGGGCCCCCTGAAACAAATTCCACAATGTGATCATCTGGGTCCAACTCGCTTGTCAGCTCACCGAGAAAGTCACCCAAAGGTGGCATCCAGTCACCTGGCTTGCTGACAAAAATGACAGTGTTACGATCCTCAGTCTAGGGTTGAGGACCGTCAGAAAGGTAAAGGGAAAGGAGAGGGGAAAACGAGACAACCAGGGTATGGGAGAAGGGAACACGGGAAACACAGGGATCTTTTTTTGTATTTTTTATTTTTTTTTTATATTTATTCACAGACTTTCACAAACGGGGCGGCATGGTGGTGCAGTGGTTAGCACTGTTGCCTCACATCCTGGGTTGTTCCCTGCCTCGTTCCCATTGATTCCGGGATAGGCTCCGGACCCCCCGCGACCCAGTAGGATAAGCGGTTTAGAAAATGGATGGATGGATGGATGGACTTTCACAAACAATAGGGCAACAGGCTTCGGGAGTGACACAGCCAAAACAATAAACAAAACAGCACTACCGAACCCGTCCACAACTAAACTAATTCTCCACAAAACGAAAAAGATGAGAAAAGAAATGACACAGACTAAGCCTAACTCCCTAACCAAAACACAGAATAAGCCACACGTACGCAAAACAAAATAGCAGCCACTCCCTACGTACTTAACAGAAATGAACATACAGAACACACCAAAGCTGAAACACAGTAACCAAAGGGGCGAGGCAAAGAGAGTAGTCAGGAGGAAGGCAAGAGATCACAAACCAGAAAGCAGTCAAAACCAAAGGCAAAGGTACAGAGGGATAAGGCAAGAGACGAAAACCAGGAAACCAAAACTGTCATACACGAGTAATCCAAAGAATGCAAGCAAACCAACAACACAAAACCAACTGTGAGCAGAGCTGCCGCTACTCTCCCGCCACGGCCTTTTAAATCATAAATGCGGAAGCAGCGTCGAAGGTTCGGGGCGTGGCCAGTTGAAGGCAGCTGGACAACAAACAGGATCTGCAGGAAAATCCCTCCCCCTGAACCTTACGGCACGTAACAGTCTGTATCATGGTACAGCGTGCGCCGCCCCAAGCGATCCATGAGGTTGTACAGCTCGAGCCTAGCATACGCGGTAGTGAACGCCGCAATAAACGTGTTGACGTGCCACGGCATGTTAGGGATCCCTTTTATGTTCCACCATTGGACCATTGCCACATTATCATTCAGAAAGGAAAAGTGAGACACACTGACCAGCTTTGAAAAAATTAACATGAGAAATATAGTCAGCAAAGAGTGTCTGTCCTGTCGGGGAAATGCCAGACCTCGTAAATCTTGGCAATTTTGTAGCCCTTTTCAACAGCCTTGTTGATTTCGATACTGCACCACGTAACCGCTCAGAGCTCTCTGCTCATCTGAATGATTACAGATCCCCTGCGTCTCAGTTTCACAGCATGTTCTGCAAAGTGTGAACATGAGTTTACCACCGGCCCTGTAAGGCAGAACCGATAGGTAAAGACCTCTCGGTGGGTAAACCTTGGCTTTGATCAATCCAAAATAGTTTTCCACACTGTGAAAAACGCGGTAAATGACTACGGGGTGTACTACCGGGTACTCCTTAAACTTGTTGACAGAGGGGTAAAGGCTCGTGAAGTCGTAGTAATCTATACGCTCGTCGCCCTCTGCTTTGTAGTGCAATTGCAAGGCGTTAGTTCTGCCGCCAAACAGAGCGTCCCGAGGATCGATGCGCTCTGCAAAGTCAAATTCCCTCAAGAACTCCTGTACATTTGCACTTTCAGCCTTCAGTTTGTCCCACTGGTGTTCCCAAATAGCATGTACATTGAGGTTGTACGTGTGTTTAAGGGCAAATATCTTATCCTGAAACTGCTGATGCATGTCCCCAAAACGCAGTTTTGTTACGGGGTTAAGTGCGTTTGAATCAAAGCATTCTGGGCACCCGTGAAAAAAACACCCCGCAAATTCATACGCCGTACGAACTCCGTCGATTTCGGCAGAGCCGTCGAGGTAGTAGGGACCCATTTTCACCTCCCCTCTACAGAGCGCGTGCTGAATCTCTAGTTTTTCGCTATGTGCGATGTATTCCAGCCACTGAATAGATGGCGTGGAGTATGCCTTTTGTCGCTTGATGTAATTATCTGGAGTGGTTAGCGCGACTGTATTTTCAGGCAGCAAACTCATACAAAATTGTTTCATGCACACTGAGGCTATGGTGACACATTGAAAAGGGTCTAGATTACAGCTGTTGATAATCTCACCCCTGAACCTGAGACAGCCCTCTCTTAAGATGACAACATTTTTACAGTACTCTGCCATTTCTTTTCTAAAGTCAAACTCCTCTCCCGCAATAGTACCGTACCACTCCATAAACTCTCTCTTTTCCTTCTCCATCATGGTTTGCACACCGTATGCCTCTGTTGGCGGGTAGGGTCCAACATAATTTTGATTTTCTACGGTGTTCCAAAAATGTGGGAAATAGCCTTTCTTTTCACTCTCAAAACCCAAAGCGGCGGGGAATGCGCTCAGCTTCATGGGGAAAAAGCAGAGTGAGTCAATGTATCTTTGGCTAAAGTCCTCGTCTGTCACACAGAGCAGTTTGCTGCCCTGTGTGATAATGTGGGGTGTGATGCCATTTTCAACTAAATATTTCATAAGCAGGTAACTCTCATAGCCTTTAGAGTTGTGCGCTATAAATGTGTGCCCCTTGTATTTACGGTTGTGGTACTTTTTGAAAAATTCCGCCACACAACTATCCCCCTTAGCGGTCCAACAGTTGCCCTCAAAGTCAATGCAGCAGATGTAATTAGCGATGTGCGTCCCCTCATCTTGTCTACATTCAAAGTCATAAAATACATAGCGGTCTGTCAAGGCCTCAGTCTTTACTGGCTTGATAAAACACTGATGCTCAGTCAGGGGTCCAGCCCTCTTTACAAAAAGCGCATCTGGTATTTGGTTTACATTTATGAGCCTTTCGATTATTTTTAGTGACGGTGTACCGATTGTTACACTTGTCACAATACTTGACTGTGTCGCACAAGCTGCGAACACCGGTGCCGCCTGGTTGCTGCTTTGAGATTTTGTGCTGCTCGAAGCAATACCGCGATCGACAGAAAGATCCGCAGTCCTCACAATGTATGTATGCTGTGCGATGCTTATGGCACTCAGTCCCGAGACACACGTTGCAGTAATACTCAAATTTGTGCCCTGTTTTAATACTGAATGATGCATAACAATCAGAGGTATGATTCCCCAAAAAACGCACTCAAGCTTTTTATGCCAAAATAATGCTGATCTTGAAGGTACAGAAAGATTGTTTTATCGCGAGGTTCGGGGTTTGTCTGAAATTTCTTAATGTCAGACTTGTCACAACGGTACCACACAACGATTTTGACCCCAAGCATTCGCTCAAACTCTGTTTGAGAATGAGACCATGTCGGCCACAGTTAGACCGACTGATTCCTGCAAACATTTAGCTTCTGTAGGGAGCCGCCCAATGGCGCAGCCGAAGGCTGTGAATGCGTGTCGGTCCTTCCAAGCGCTCCTGGGAATTACTTACCCTTTTCAATATACAAGGTATTCTTTTAGACACATATCTGACTCCATTTTATTAAAGACCTTTATTTCAGTATATTGTAGTCATGACGTTTATGTTGTTCGGATTACTTCGAGACTCTCCTTTAGATTACCAACTCAAGTTTACCCCTGACGAAGGAGTCCGCCAGATTCGCCTCGGCCGACAGGGCGATCCGTGGGCTTGTTCCACAGGGTTTGTCTTAGACGTACGGAAATCGCCACCATTTAAGACAATGTCGGCCTCTGATTATTCGGGTCCCTCCACCTATATAATTCCCCAAAGGCTCAGTGTCTGCCAATTACTGAGCATGTGGGTGCCTCGGAGATTAAGCCGATGTTCACCCGAACCACACGTACGTCCACCTCAGAGGCTCAGCCGGGGGCAGCCCATATCATAACATGTGTCAACCTCAGCGGCTGTGACGGCGCACCTTTTGTTGCGGTAGTTTTGTACGAGGTTTACTTTGGACTCGTCTCAGGGACTCCGCCGATGCCGCCCATTGTCTTACCATGTGAGCGTCTCAGGGACTATGCCCGGTGCCTAGGAACATAGTGTGTACGCCCCTCAGAGGGTAGACCGGTACCTTTCATCAGCATGTGTTGACCTCAGAGGTTAAGTCGGCCCGTAACTGAGCGTGTGCGAACTCCAGAGGTGTGGTTTTGGTATCCACTTAACTTAACTTGGGCAGTCGAGTTTGGGACCCGGATAAAGGGGATTTAACCCAGAGGCTGCAAGATAGTATTTACCACTTTGGGCTTCTATCCTGATTAGGACTAATCTGGAAAGTTTATAAAAGGTTAGCAAATCAGACAGTCATGAAGTAATCAAGACAACATTTATTAAACATACCACAATATACAATTATTGACATGTGGCCACATACTTGTAAATACATTTGGACAAATACAATATTAAACAATCACTTTCCGCAGAACTTTGTGCACTCTCAGCTGAGGAATGTATCTGAATACAGATGGACTTTCGCCCAGTTCTCTGTGGGAGCTCTGATTACAGAGTGACTCCCCGACTACTTCTGAGGCCCTTCCTTAAGTATCCCAACCAGGTGATGGCATGTCTCTGAAGACTGACCAATTTCGGTCAATAGTTCATTTTAGGGCCATTGCTGACCTTGGTTCTCAAGTCCCCAGCCAATCAGATCACTTTAGGGGGCGGTCGTAATTCCCTTGTTCTACCATGTGGGAGGCTCTCTCATTTTTGTAGATTTAGCCAAATTATCTATATTTCCCTTGGGGAAAGTTATACTGCCTTAAATCTGAGAGTATAATATTCGCCATCTCATGCCCATTCAAACGAGACCAAACACGCGTGTATTTGTCCCTAACATCTATGTGTGGTGAGTTATCCTGTTTATAGTGGAAAAGGTGTCTGTGTCTGGAGGCTGACAGCTGTTGTTGCTGTGAATTGACTGTGGAACTCCGGCCACTCCGGGGGTGAAAGGTCTTGCTTTTCCTGTATTGCTCCAGTTATTCCTATCCAGTCTCTCAGGAGCCGGCAGGCCTTTGCCTTCCTTAAAAGGGATGGTTTGATGCGTGGAGTCCAGTCTTGCCTGGGCCAGCGGATCCTTTTCTTGGAATTCTGAAATAGACTGATGCAGGCTGATCAGATTTGGGGCCTGCAGGACCTACAAGTTTTATGTCCTTACACTCTCCGCAATCTCATGGGCTATGTCAGGGTTTAAGAGGCGGACTACACAGTAAGCAAAGCACAGATTATTGCCAGAGTTTTCAGAAACAATAAGACACCTGAGCTTCTTTTGCAAAATGTCAGACTTTAAGAGTTTTATTAATTTGTTGTTTGGCCGCACCACCATTTCGATTATGAATAATCTGCACAACCAGCTCCAGCGTTTCATCGCTAAAAACCTCGGTATTACTCTGTGTAAGGTCGTCAACCATCGATAGCAGATCATTTAGATCGATCTCGCCTCGAACATGCATGGCTGTGTTATAATTCACTGAATCACCCTGCAGTTCCACCTGTATGATATCCCCAGGCCCCGCTAAAGCGTTCACTCTGTCCACCAAATTTTGGAATGTCTGTATAACAGCCCTGTAGACATCTATGTCATCATGCTCAATCCCCTCAAAATGAAAGCGTTGCCTTATTTCGGTGTTGTTAAACTGTGGTCTACGTATTACATTAACAACCCCATCAGCGGCACCCCCACCATGTTGTTGTTCCACATTATCAACGTCCATAATTTCAGGGTCCACCGCCGCTCCATCTTCATCATCATTTAAATCATTTAAGAAGTTTTGTAAAATGGGGTCAAATTCACCCGGTTGCTCACCATTCAGTTCAGCAATCATCTGATGCAGTTCAGCGTACATGGCCGATCCGTCATCAGCGTCAAGCATTTGCACATCGGTGTCCGGTCCGCTGTCATCCGCGTGGTCGTCAGCCATTTCCACATTCATAGACACATGAGCATTCGGTAACCACCCGTCTACATTGTCTATAGCGTCACCCATATTAACATAGTCCATAGCCTCAACAGCTTCATGAGCACCATTCTCATTTAAAACATTTATTAAGGCAAGCATGTAGGGGTTAATTTCAGCCGGTGGTCCGTCATTCAGTTTATCAATCAGCCGAAGCAGATCGGGGTTCAGCGGCGTTTCACCATCGTTGTCATCATTTATATGCATACTTCTACCCCCGTCAAAACTCCACTGCCTCCACCTTTCCTGGCTGCGCAGACTCCAGCTGGCCTTCAGGCTCGCTCTGTACATCATCGGTTGAGGTTGCTGCCGTTGCCATCTCCGCTTCAATTTTTTCAGCCGCAGCGATCAACAATTCATCATCGGCAGTGTCTTGGGGGACGAAAAGGATAAAATCAATCAAAGCATTTCATACAGAAAAATCCACAATGCGGGTATGCGATATTGTTCCATGTACCGTTAAAACTATCCGTTCTTTTCCGCTTATGTTGTCTTTGGACAGTCCCTTCACGATTATCTCTGAAAATAACCGTCGGCGTGCTTAACAGGTCGGCGTCGTTATCTGCAACAGTGAGCATAAAACTTTCAGTCTTTCCACAATTTTTAAAAACGGTAAATCCATTGATATGCTCAAACTTACCGCTATTCCAATCCACTGCTTCACGGTGCTTACTCGGGCTTGACACCATGGAAAATTCTTGGTCAAAAGTCAACGCAAATGTTTTCATAATGTCACAGCTGGCGATAGCGGGTGAGGCGCACGGACGGGGCGACGGGCAGAGAGGCAGACGAGCAGGCAAAACCAGGGTAAACGGGGATTTATTCGTCAGACAGGGACTCGGAAACATAACAGACAGCTGGTAATGTCAATGACAGACACGGAAAGAGGGGAGACCAGGACTTAAATACACCAAAGCTGGGCAACATAATCGGACGGGGCTGGAAACAATCGGGGAAGCACACGTGGGTAATCAGGGGGCGTGGCACACATGAGGAGCGGACGGGTCAGGCATCACACATAATAGCTACAATTCAAACAATTTTAAAGTATGGTGAAAGAAATTTAACATACCTCCAGTTTGGCATTTCCATCTTTGGCGTTGTGAGCTGGTCGTCGATATCGATTCAAGTTTCAGTATTTTTGGTCGACAGTGTCGCCCTTAATATAGGGGAAACTTTTGGGGGGCGGTGGTGCTGGAACGCCCCCTCCCCGCTGTGGGGGTCACATGCGGTGGACCCACTCACCCACAGGGTGGCGCTAGCGACCCGTCTTTACCGCCGGTCGAGTTATTGCCAGTTTTTAAAATGTGCTTTTGCCCCCTATATATCACGCGTATTAAATAATCATGTACGTCTACTTTAGCCACATTGAAATCATTTTATTTCAATTTTGTTCATTAATCCTTGTTTACGGGATAGTTTGTCGACTGCTTTAGTCCTCAACTTGTTTATCTTTAACCCAAATTATAATAATTAAGTATAATGATCGGTTTATTCCTTGTATACGACATTAGTGGTGTGGGCGTTTATCGTGTGCTTTATTCCTTAAACTTTTATATATTTTATACATAATCATTATAAGCAGGGGGTAATTAATGGTTTTTTATTCTTTGTTTAGCACGTTGTCAGCTCAGCTGTTCTTTGAGCCATTACTGAGGCTGATACACAGTTGTTTAATTCTACCTCATTGCATAAATGGCATATATCACACTCATACTAATTTAAAATAACTTTATAACAAGAGTTCATTGCAGCCTAAATTATTGCGCGTTTCTATACCACCCGGCCTGCTGCTCGGCGATAAGGCACACCCCTCTGCCTGGCCGTCCTGTAGTGTTTAGCGGGGTGCTATAACAAGAGTTTGTTTCTGCTTAAATTCTCGGCCGTTCCTACACCCCATCCTGTTGTTCTGATAAGATAACCCCTGCCTAACGGCATTGCCAAGTATTGCATGCGGATATGAAAAAGAGTTCCTTGCAGCCTAAATTCTTGGGGGGCTGTTCGTTCCTACACATTCAGCATACCCTGTTAACAACCACGATTAATGTTTTTCCACCTCTTAAAATAACTAAGGTATTAGTCTAACAAATGTTTATTGAAGTATGTTACTAAATACCGTTCACTAGTTCCCACAGCTATTACATTAATAATAAACTAACAAAATACAAGTAAATTTGTTTTTATTCCTTAAATGCTGTTTAAAAATGTTGTTAGAGATCAACTTTTATTTAAATTAGAAATAGATTATTGTATACTATTTACAAATAAACATATAACATATAGAATTAGTGTGCATTCTGCCAGGATGGCCGTCTGCTTCTCACGGTCCTGGCCAACGGTTAGCATCACGGCAACAATTTGACAATTGTTCGCCTTTTGACAGTTGCTTGACGCAACGAGCTGGCTCAATAAAGGCAATGTTGTGTGGATCTACGCGCATGAGCTACATGAGTGTGCCAGAGAGAGCCCATGCGCTCGTTTAAACAAGAATTAACCGTGTTATTCCCTGATTATTGCTGTAGAAAATTCTCAGAGTGCTTTACTTTATTATTCACATTAGCAGAAAAGTGCTTAATTCCTTAAAAACATTATATGTGTTTTATTTGAAATAACAGGCGCTCCGCCGGCGTAGCCATTTTGAAAGGGGCGTCGTCGTGGGTGCGCATGCTGCAAGTGCCGGACTAGCGATCGTCCATTCCGCCCCGCGTTGTTCAAACAGAGTAGTCGCATGTGGCGGGTCTCCGGGATCGTTTCGTCCTATTTCTTCTAAAAGTTTGCTGCTTACATGCTTTCTCCAACCTGGTAAATATAACTAAAGTCTTTCGTGGTGGTTAAATATAATGAGTGCTCGCTTCTTTTAAAATGACGGGGCTGTATGTTTATTGGTTTCGCTTGCGCTTGTTTAAATTTGCTCTTCTGCTTCTTTCTGGCATGTTTGTTTAAATTCACCCTGCTTTTTCTTTTAAAATAACTCTGAAGTTTTCCTTCTTTAAAACATTTTGGTGCTTTCTTCTATTAAAATACGCCGTGGCGCTTACTAAAAACACGCGGCTACAGGCCGGATGGACGCCCCCGCTGAACGTGTGTGCGCTAGCTTGCATTCATCCTGCTATGTTTTTATTATTCCTTAACGTAATTAAAAAAAGCACATTAATAAAATACATGTAATGTATTTTTATTCTATTAAAGTTTAATGGCAATTACCCAAACCATATGGCCCCCTATCGGCAACACGTGGCATGAGCATGTATGGTATATAGAGAAGCCCCCAACCAATCAGAATCAAGGATACGCCCCCATCTCGCTTATGACGTCAGAAGCGGAGCAAAATTAAGCTCCGCCCAATGTACCACCTAATATCTCTCACAAGCGAAACCAATTAACATACAGCACGTCGTTTTTTAAAAGAGAACACTTAAACTTAAAGTACATTTTAACCAACATGTTAAGAGACTTTAGCAATATTTACCAATATTAGGTTGAAGAGAGCATTTAAGCAGCAAACTTTTAGGAAGAAATAGGACGAAATGAGCAAGTCCCGGAGCTCAGCTATATGCGACCGATCTGTTTCAACAACGCGGTCGAAATTAAAGACTGAGGGGGCCAGCGCTCGGCACATGCTCACTCACGCCGACGCCCATTTCAAATGGCGACACCAGCGGAGTGCCGGTTATTTCAAATAAACCCCTATAACCATACTGTTTTTAAAGTAATGAAGCACTTTTCTGCCAATGTGAAGAATAATAAAGCCCTCTAAGCATTTCGACAGCAATAATCAAGGAATAACGCTGTTAATTCTTGTTTAAATGAGCAAGCATGGAGCTCTGTGCAACATATTCTCGCATAATGAATCTGCATAAAACTCGAAAAAGTTTGAACAAAGTGAGGTCGGCGGGGAATCATTAGGCCAACCCACTTCTGTCGATAGCCGCTAATAAGATGAGAGAAGGATGTACTTAACCATGGTAAAAACATTAATACCCATCACGCCTGTGAGCCAGCACTCAAGACGAGACACACCTCCCCAGCGAGCAACGTCGTGCAAACGGACAACTTCGACCATCCCGACACCACCTGAAGTGACCACACAGCCGGATCCGTCCTGTCCGCCCCTGATAGACGAGCAAACTTTTGTACTACTGCTGAACAACGCTGAAACCGACACTCAGCGGACACCATCCTGGTCTCCACTGATACAGCCAACGACTTTTGGACTGCGACAGTAGCACGCTTCATGGGGTCCGTATGGTGACCCATGCCTTTCATCGTCACCCCCTTTGAGTCCGACATGGGCACAATGGCCGGCCTCGTTGGTTGAGGCTGTGGTGAACCCGCTTGTATTCTTGGGGGCATCACAGACCCCGTCACCAATGAACTCTCCAAGCGTTTTGCATCGACGTCATTGTCTGAGGATGCTGTGGATGGAAGCATCCTATGCTTTGAAGATAATCAAATGGGCTCTGGCCTGCATTCTGGATCGAGTAATCAAGGAGGACATGAAGGAGAACTGTGTAGGTTGCTCTGTGAAGCACCCTAGCCAGCGTCGGCACACGTTCCTGTACGAACCCGAGCCATTTTACTTCTAAAAGTTGTATAGAACGTGGTTTAAACATATCATCACGAAAGCGGTAGTGGTGTTCAATCCTCACCCGTCGAAGTACAGGGTGCTGTTGAGGCCGTCATCTGTAAGCTTAAAGCTGAAATAAATGTACGGGAGAAATTGCGCGAGATGAAACGTGATGTTGAAGGGTCAGATTACGATTTGGCTATAGATTACGCATATAATGAATTCTGTCATTTGTACCCATGCGAACCACCCCAGGCTGCTGTGTAAACGCTGAACTATGCGATCAAAATGTTTCTGACAATTTTTTACATGCCTTCTAAATAAAATGAGTTGACTCAAAAAAACACTGTCATTATTGCTAGAGGCTCACAATGGATGACAAGCCCTGGAAATGTGTCTATATACACCCTGTCAAACCCTGGGTCTTTTGGTGGCCCCGACAGATTATACAGATCTCTGATAGATAAAGAAGGTGCCTGTAATATGAATAAGAAACAAGTTGCTACATGGCTATCTGGTGAAGATGCATACACATTACATAAGCCGATCAGGTGTAACTTTAAAAGGAATAGAGTCTTTGTGACTAATATCGATTCTCAATGGCAAGCTGACTTGGTGGATTTTAAATACGTTAACGTGTATAGACATTCTATCAAAATACGCATGGGTATGGTGTCTTCAAAACAAAACGGGGCAGAGGTAAAGACGATTGAAAACCATTCTCTCTGAAGGCTGGACCCCCAAAAAGCTACAAACCAATCGCAGGACAGTTTCTTTTTTTTTTTTTTTTAACACGTCGTTTCATGAACTTATCGAGAAACATGGAATAATACAATTCTCCACTGGTAACGATGTCAAGGCGTCTGTAGTGGAAAGGTTTAGCGACACATTCGTGTCTTTTAATGTGTAGTTATTTTACAGCTTATAATTCAAGAAGGTATGTGGACATTGTACAAGATCTAGCGAGCGCTTACAATAATACCCACCACAGTACCATTAAAATGAAGCCGGTTGAGGTAAATGCTCAGAACGCGGCTCAAGTCTTCAACAACGTGTGTGGTTTGATGCCGAGTACATCTGAAAAGCATCGTCATAAGTTTAAAAATGGTGATGTGGTCAGGGTGTCGAAAGCACGCGGAAAATTTACCAAAGGATATCAGCAAACATTTATGGACGAATATTTTAGTCGCTGAACGCCTGCCTAGAGAACCGCCGGTAAAAAATAAAATAAAAATGTTTGTAGTGAATTGGCTGGGATGGCCTGACAAATTAAACAGCTGGGCTCCTGCTAAACAAGTAGTTGATGTATAAGTGCGACCGCCCATGTTTGTAGTGTGCAGATCCATCAAAAGCAGCCATGGAGGAAAGCGGCTTTTATGTCACGCTCCTAAGCAATGCGTCTATGGATGTTTTCCCGCACAATACCATATCAAGCTACACGACAAAACTAGCCAAGCCGATTGAACTGAATTGTAAGTGGGAGGTAGGATTAGCTGAAATCCATTACCCCTGTACATGGGATATGCTGGTAGAAGAAGACACCTTATTTTACATGACCAGAGGGATGTCAATACTGTCGACCCTACAGTACAAGCTAAATGCGGGACATTAGTTTTTCATTATCTCTGTAATCAGTGAGACGAACGATGCTCTAGGAATGTCAAAACTGAAATTTGACTATAGCGTGATAAACAAAGTGTATATGGTTGGACCACCACAGGTTGCTTTAAAGCGAAAGGTAACCTTGCACGGATGCTGGGGTTTGTGCCTGATGTATTTCAGAAGATTGGCAAAAGACCATCGGCTCTGAACCCCACTGACATAAGCGCCGGTTTTTACACGATTTACGTGTATTCAGACATTGTCGAGCATCAAAGAGTGGGTGACAGCTACGTGCTTCTTTTACGGGGTGTACATATAGCTGGGGAACACAACTCGATGGTCACAATATCTTACGACAGGATTCATTATGTGTCGCTCTGCAAGAATCACATTGATATAGTCATTGAGTTAGTCTCAGCAGAACAAGGCGATACCCTTCCGATACGGGAAAACGATCATAAAACTGCATTTCAGGCCGGTTAAGCAGTACTACCCCCAATCTACAGCGCCGATGGCTTTTCAGATCCACATAGATATGTGGAATACTACAGAAACCAGGCGGGTAACAGGCTACCCGGATACAATGGAGCCCCCGTTATGTACGGCTTCTGAAAAGGACTTTCAATGTGCCGAAACCGCATTTAAAATTGGCTGCACAAAATATTGTTAAAGATGTGGTAACAGGAGCCATAATGGGTCAATTGACAGCGCAACCGCAAGAGGGCTCAGGGCCCATGGTGCTTGCTCGCGGCAAGCGTCATAGACCCCCTGGGGATCGAATTACCTCCGCTAAAAAACGCAAAGCAATACCCAAGAGAGGCACAGTAGTCAAAAAGAAGCGAGAGAAGGTGGCCAAAAAAGTAGAGAAGAAACTAAAACTATGGCCCTCATTCACAACATGCCTGTGCATGAAATCAGAATTGGATATTTTTGCAATACCATACACGCAAGCAAGCATTGATAAGAATATATACGTGGAAGTGCCACCACTCTCAGCCTTAACTGATAATGGCCCCCTGGAGTTTATCGCCGGTAATGGGGAAGATTACCTAGATCTCAACAACATGCCACTGCATCTCCGGTGTCGGATCACAAGAGGTAACGGTGCAAACAGTGATGCAGGTGTAAAAGTGGGTGTCATAAATTCTGATCGCTTCGATTTTCTCACAAGTGGACGTATCCCTGGGTGACTGGCTAGTGAGCCGATCTAGCAACACGTACCCTTACAGAGCGATGATAGTGCCTGCTTAATTGTAACGTCGGTACGCTCTCCAGACAGTTTACCTGCGGGTTGTTTTTCAAAGACGGCAGTGGTGGAATGGATGACACAGATCCGCAAGGCGGCAACTCGGGATTAGAGAAAAGAGCCGCATTTTCGGCAAGAAAATGGGGTCGACATCAAAATTTAAAATGGTCCGAAACAAAGATGAGCAGTACTCGCTCAAAATAGTATCGGCATCCCTCTTTGTTAAAGTTTCTGTATCGATGGCTGTCAAACTGGGGCACACGACCGCTTTGCTGACAGCCAACGCGAAATACCCGATTGAGAGGGTCTGTATGAAAACATTCAGCGTGGCCGCGGGCAGCTGGGTCTGCGCGCAAGAAATTTTGTTTCTAGGTCAGCTGCCTAAAACCATAGTCATCAGACTTGTAGATAATATGGGTTTTATGGGCGTACGATTGATACCCCTTCAATTTTCAGCATTACAACGCTGAATTTACGTAGATGGCCAGGAGAATCAACCGGATTTTATGCGAGGAAACGTGGCCCATGAATATTAGTTTTGATTTTGGCCACGGGGAGACATTTGAAAAACGAGCCTTTCACTGTTGACAGAAACGAGTACATACATCAACTACAACAACAAATTTATTTTTATATAGCGCATTATGACAACATTACATTGTCTCAAAGCGCTTTACAGCATCCCCACCCAAAGCCCCCAGTGAGTAAGACATAGGCGACAGTGGCAAGGAAAAACTCCCTTGAAGGAAGAAACCTTTGGAGGGACCAGACTCAAAGGGGGAGCCGGCAGGGATAGTCAAATAGAGAGATGGTTAAGTGCCAGAGATGGGCCAAGTCACATTGTCCCAATCATAAGATTTGGGAAATAACTGGAGAGCAAGGAAGATGACAAGCCAATGCCGATGCCAAGTCTTCCAACTGCCAGGCAACCAGAGGTAAGGCAGTGGGTCATACATGGAAGATCAGAACGGCGAGCTGGATGCAGGGACGTCACTGGTGGTGGCGACGTCACATGTGGCCGGGTGTGCTGGATATCTCGATAGATTGAGGTCTCCAGGCATCACCCCCCAGGAGGAGTAGGGGAAATAAAATGTACAATTAGGCAAAGTAGAGGAGGCTATTGGCAGTGCTAAAAGCTAGTTGAGTGCAATATGAAGTGCAATGTGCAAGCAGATATGGCAATGGCAGCATCAGTAGGAGGGAGAGGCAAGTGGGAATGCAGGCATGGGGAGTCCCTGAAATGTCAGCACTCCAGTTCCACAAGAGATTGCGAAGCTAAAGTGACAGACTGACAGTCCAGTTTATCTAAAGCCAATGGCACCGATCCCCAACCAGCTCTACACCTCACACTATAGGTCTGACTGGGAATGAAGAGTTAGCTAGGGCTAGAACTAGTGTCCCTATATGCTAAACTATACAGGTGTGTTTTTAGTCTGGACTTGAATATTGAGAGTGAACCTGAAACCCGTACATCCGGTGGAAGACCATTCCACAGCTGAGGAACTCTATAGGAGAAAGCTCTGCAGCCTGCCATAGCTCTTTCTACTCTAGGCACTAACAGGTATCCCATGGCTTGAGAGTAAATCATTCATTACCTTGACTAGAGCAGTTTCTGTGCTATGGTTTGGTCTAAAGCCAGACTGATATAATTCATTGGCATTATTTTTTTGTAGGAAAGAGGACAACTGACGAACTACAACCTTTTCCATGATCTTTGAAATGAAAGGAAGATTTGAGAGAGGTCTATAGTTTCCTAAAACACTGGGTTCAAGATTTGGTTTCTTTCTTCTCGGGTCTGATAACAGCCATTTTAAAAGGTTTTGGAACATATCCAAGCCTAAGAGAAGAGTTTAACACATTTAACACAGTAGTGCCAATCTGTGGTGCAATTTCCTTGAATTTTGTAGGAATTGGGTCTACAAGGCTAGTAGAGGATTTACAGGAGAAAATTAAGCTCAAAAGTTCTGAGTGTGTAATAGGAATGAATGATTCAAAGGTCTCATTATTGGTAGGCATAAGACTAGCAGGAGGCAGGCAGCCGTAAGTAGGTAAAGGTGTGCACTGGATAGTCTGTCTAATTGTAGTTATCTTACCATTAAAAAATGTAAGAAAGTCATCACTCTTAAGAGCTTGTGGGATTTGCAAGTTTAATGAGGAATTCTGTGTTAACCTAGCCACGGATTCAAATAGGAATTTAGGATTGGTTTTGTTCATGTCTATTAATCTGGAGAGAGACACAGACCGAGCAGTCACTAGTGCTTGTCCGTATTGAGAGAGGCTCTCTTTCCAGGCAGATTTGAAAACTTCCAGTTTAGTTGAGCGCCATTTTCGCTCTAGTTTGCGTGATGCCTGTTTGAGTTCACGTGTATTATCAGAGTACCAGGGGGCAGGTTTGTTATTGCTATGCTTTATCCTCTTAAGTGGAGCCACAAGATTTAGAGTGCTGCGAAGGGATTTTTCCATGTTTGAAGTTGCCTGTTCAAGTTCATTTACACACGATGCTACAGATGTAAGGCTGAAGGACTGTGGAAGTTGTTTCATAAATGATGTTGTAGTTAGTGCCTTAATAGAACGTCTGATTCTATACTTTGGAGTGGTGGTGAACCGGAGGCTATACTGGATTTCAAATGTTAACAGGTAATAATCTGAGAGCAGAGGACTCTGTGGCATAATAGACACATGTTCTACCAGGATGCCATGACTAATGATCAAATCAAGGGTATGGTTACAGACATGAGTAGGCCCGACTACATTCTGACATACACCTACAGAGTCAAGAATAGCTGCAAATGCTATTTTTAAGGGATCACTATCCGTCTCCATATGAGTGTTAAAATCACCCACAATAACGGCTTTGTCGGTACTGACCACCAGGTTTGTTAAAAAATCAGCAAATTCCTTAAGAAAATCACTGTACGGCCCAGGCGGTCTATACACAATAACAATGATTTCGGGTGATGAACTAGAAAGAGATGAGCCAGCAAGGCTAAGAACAAGCGTTTCAAATGTGCTGAAACTCACACCACATTTCTCAGACACTCCTAAGTTGGACTGAAAAATTGCAGCAACACCACCACCTTTGCGATTTGGTCGAGGGTTATGCTTATAACTGTATTCCGCTGGAGTATATTCATTCAGTGTCATGAATTCATCCGGTTTAAGCCAGGTCTCAGTAAGGCATATGGCACCAAGACTAAAATCAGTAATTATTTCATTTATTAATAGTGCTTTAGGAGCCAGTGATCTTACATTCAGAAGTCTGTTTAAATATTGCATCACAGCTATTTTCTAGTAACGGATTCATTGTGATTTTAATTAAGTTATTATGGCACACTCCACGGTGGAATAGTCCTCCATGATTAAAGACGCGGGGAACAGACACAGTCTCAATGAAATGAACCCTAGGCGACGACTTTAAGCGACTAGCAGGCGGTCGGTTATGCCGGTTTGCCTGCCGCCTGGACTTGGCTCTAGTTAGTCAGCGATTTGCCTGTAGACTATGAGCTATGCTTTTAGACAGGAGGTCGGCACCAGCCCACGAGGGGTGAATACCGTCCCTCTTCAAAAGCCCAGGCCTACCCCAGAACATCCGCCAGTTGTCTATATAACCCACACCATGTACCGGGCACGAATCCGACAGCCAGCGATGTAGCGAAGATAATCTGCTGTACATTTCATCGCCATGCCTAGCAGGGATGGGGCCAGAGCACGTTACTGACACACACATCTTCTTCGCAAGGTTGCATGCCTCTTTAAAATTTGCCTTAGTGATCTCCGATTGCCTCAATCGGACATCATTAGTGCCGACGTGGATAACAATCTGAGAGTATTTACTTTTACCTTTAGCCTTTTAAATTTGCCGCGATGTCGGTCGCTCTGGCACCAGGGAGACAATTTACTATGGTCGCTGGAGTCGCTACTCTCACGTTTCTTAAAATAGAATCGCCAATTACTAGAGCACTTTCAACAGGTGTCTCAGTGGGAGTTTCACTGAGTGGGGAGAACCTGTTGGAAACGCGAATAGGCAAATGGCACCGGTGTGAGTTCGGTTTGGATTTACGACCATGCCGCCGGGTCGTCACCCACTCGCCTTGCTGCAAAGGCTCTGCTGCCGGAGCGGGGGAAGACTGACTTGCTATCGCGGACATATCCGGAGCCGCTAACACTGAGTCAATAAAACTCTCATTCTCCTGAATGTTATGTAACGTCCGGATACGTCCCTCTAACACTACAATCTTCTCCGTCAGCCTAGCGACTAACTGACACTTCTCACATGTATAAATACTGCTAATGACTGGAGAAGAATAGCTAAACATATTGCACTCAGAACACGGAACAGTAGACATGGCGTTGTACTTACGGTAAACTGAGGCTTTAAGGCTGGAAGCACCTTCTTAATTGAACGGAGATCGTGGGTTGGTACTTGCGTAGGTGATTGATCCATCAGGGTTTGGGAATTTTTTGAAGAATTATTAATCTTGCGAAGCTTTTCCGATGACTTACTCGAATTATTATTTAGGTGACATCTATAGTATTAAAGTTCGCGCGCTAGCAACCAGTATTCCTCTCGCAGGAAACAGCCGCAATACAAGAGAGCCTTGCATTAAAATCCAATATATCAATACAAAGCTATGCAAAATAACCTTGTACCACAAGAGATATATAATAGCATATCATACGAACTAATGTATATAGGAAAGAAACAATAAAATATAGAAAATGCGAATTATCATGAGCGGTGACAATTAATCCCCATATGCAATTAAACGCAAAAGCAGCTGCCAGACTATTTACATTCGGACGTGCCATCATCACCCACTTTCACACATGGACTGAGGAGCTCTTTTCAGTCCTGGCAGGAGACCAACACGTGAGTCCTGAGAAATGCCGAGCGATGCGCGCTCTATCCCACGGCTGAGCTCCGATCAGTACTGAGTTTTCCCCGTCCTTCATACTAAATTGGGTGCTGCCTGTGGGCAGGGGATGAGCTGGCCAGGCTCACCTCTTCCCCCCAGGCAATGCATTATCCAATTTCCCCTTTTGTCCGAGTGTTGCTGCATGCAAGAATAAAATATTCATCCTGGTGTTGTGCCTTCCTATTCCTCCCCCCCCGGGGACAATTTAAGGTACGGTATATCGACCCCCCTCCTGTCTCCCGGAAACCAAGATAAACATCCTGGCTTCTTTTATGAGCCCAAGTTATTTATGGCAAAACAGGTTTTACGGGGAATCGGTAAAGAATAACATGTCTAACATTTGGGGTGAATCAAAAGGATTAATTCCATACCACGTGGGTGACGTAATCGTCCGCGAATTCATCCTAATACATACCAAGATTGAAGCTGTACATCTTCTTTGATAGAGACATGGTTAAATTCAAGGGAAGACAAACAGATGATATCAGCTTCTATACACCTTCAGTCTTGCTTTAGGTCATCCAGGTGACATGAAAGTCCTTCAAAAATGTGCAGTGGAATCTTGCATAATGATGGTGCTTCCATGACAGGCTCAATAAATACAGGCATGCTTTGCATTGCAGTCTCAATGTCTTGTTTTGCATGTATCGCAGTTACCTTAGTCTTCTATTATGAGGCCTTCCAGAGAAGTCACACGGCTTAATGCTACATATGCCTGTCCAGCTGCAAAACTTTTTTACTTATACAACAAACTTGTCCATTGTCAGACCTTGTACCTTTTGCACTGAACAAGACCAAGCTAATTTCAATGGAAACTGACATCGTGTTCCACCACTGTTTGTCACTCTCCTCCTCTAGTTTGATTCGTGTAGCTTTGTCCAACCCTGCTTTGAGGCATGGCGTCTTTCCCCTGAGTGCCTTTCCAGCTGCTTTGTTGTCTCATGTGACGTATATTTCTGATGGAAAATCCTCACCAGTATCAAAGCACACATCACTGACTGCACCAAATGCTCCATTTACCAGGCCATCTGAAACGTCGATGTTTTTCAGCAGCATTACCTGAGCATTGACACCTACATGTGATTTCTGAGAGACATGTCTTGTGAACTTTTGCATGATGTCCATCTTTCTTTTCCAGTCTGCCAGTTGCAGCAACCCATTCAAAATCCTGAGCGTGAATGATGACATGGTCTGAGCATGTCTTCTGCAGCATATGGTAGTTATGCTGATCAGCTTCATCATTGGTTGCATACATATGAAGAGCGGTACTGTCTTCTGCTTTGCCTGTCATACATCGTTTCAGCATAGTAATGTCTTCCTCCAGCATTACATCACCCCTTTTGCGTTTCCTCAGCCGATTCAGCAACTGTTCAGACTCCATATCTTTGTCTCGTAATTTCTGTCAGTTCCACTATAGCAAAATTAATGAATACATGAAACGGTACTGGATTTTCACCACGTGTCTTCTGTAAACACCAGCTTCGTATTTTGTAAAATATCTCAAACTGCTGCTTGTTCAGTGAGCAAAGCCAGTGCTTCCTGCTTGGACAGACCAGAAGGATTGTCATGGAACAAATGGCGAGCTGGGCTTGGTAACAAGTCTGTTCTCATCACGTTGTTCTCTCATTTCTGCTGTTACACTAGCTTTGCTGGCAAAACGCTCTAACCGTTCACGTTCAGTCTCCAGACAAATATCTGGCCAGGCACATTCCTGCAAAATCTTCTGTTTTTGGTCTGGCTGGTGATCCTGTTCATCCAAATACCCTGTTCATCCTCATTCTCACAATCAGCTTTCTTCCGTATAATGTTCAGTGGAAGGTTCATTTCACCACATTCTCTCCAGTAGGGATAAACTGCAGCTTTTGCAAACCCTCTTTCAGCCTCATGTTAGTCAGACAATAAACACTTTCCTGAGCTGAAACTTCGCAATTGTGCAAGAAAACACTGACAAGTTGCCGAAGAGCTTCTTTTGCATCAAGGTTACCTTGCTGGATGGCCTCTTTCTGAGCATTTGCCAGTAGCAGTCCTATCTCTCTCTCAGCTTTGGAAATGTAGGAAATGATGTTCACAATACATGGGGCGGCATGGTGGTGCAGTGGTTAGCACTGTTGCCTCACAGCTCTGGGACCCGGGTTCGAGTCTCCGCCTGGGTCACATGTGTGTGGAGTTTGCATGTTCTCCTCATGTCGTCGTGGGGTTTCCTCCGGGTACTCCGGTTTCCCCCCACAGTCAAAAAACATGCTGAGGCTAATTGGAGTCACTAAATTGCCCATAGGTGTGCATGTGTGAGTGAATGGTGTGAGAGTGTGCCCTGCGATGGGCTGGCCCCCCATCCTGGGTTGTTCCCTGCCTCGTGCCCATTGCTTCCGGTATGGGCTCCGGACCCCGCGCGACCCAATATAGGATAAGCGGTTTGGAAAATGGATGGATGTTCACAATACATGAATATGCAGCAACCACAAACTGAATGCCCATATTTGCATTCCAACAGTGAAAAAGGTCTCTGTTATATTGGTTCACCCATTTACATTTCCAGTATTTGGCAGAGCGACTTACATAAGTGCTTTTTTTTTTTTCTCACCAGAAAAAGGAGCCGAGTAAGAATACAGAAGTACTACGTCAGGTATTTCTGAAAAAGGAATGTTTTGAGTTGTCGCTTGAAGACATTCAAGGATTCAGCTGTTCGGACATCTAGGGGGAGTTCATTCCACCAGTTAGGTGCCAGGACAGAGAAGAGCCGAGATGCGTGTCTTCCTTGTGCCTTGAGGGGAGGTGGGACCAGTCGAGCAGTGCTGGAGGATCGGAGAGATCGTGGTGCAGTGCGGGGTGTGATGAGGTCCTTTAGGTAGGATGGTGCCAGAGAATTTTTGGCTCTGTATGCGAGCATCAGTGTTTTGAATCTGATGCGGGCAGCTACAGGAAGCCAGTGGAGGGAGCGCAGCAAAGGAGTGGTGTGGGAGAACTTGGGAAGGTTGAAAACAAGACGAGCAGCTGCATTCTGAATCAGTTGGAGGGGATGGATGGCGCTCAGTGGTAATCCCGCTAGAAGCGAGTTGCAGTAGTCAAGGCGTGAGATGACGAGGGACTGGACGAGTATCTGGGTAGCCTGAGTGGAAAGAAATGGACGTATCCTCCTGATGTTAAAGAGGAGAAACCGACAAGAGCGAGAGACTGGCGATATGTGAGGAAAATGACAACCGATCATCTATGGTAACTCCAAGGTTTCTAGCAGAAACCGAAGGACGGATCAGGGAGTTGTCAAAAGAGATCGCAAGGTCCTGGAGGGGGGATGAGTCAGCCGGGATGTAAAGCAGCTCAGTTTTACTAGTGTTGAGTTTTAGCTGGTGAGTGGTCATCCAAGATGAGATGTCTGCCAAGCATGCAGAGATCTTAGTGGAGACATGAGTGTCTGAGGGAGGGAAGGAGAGGATGAGTTGAGTGTCATCAGCATAGCAGTGGTAAGAGAAGCCAGGTGAGGATATAACTTCGCCAAGAGATTTAGTATAGAGGGAGAATAGGAGAGGGCCAAGAACCGAGCCCTGAGGGACACCGGTGGAAAGACAACATGGAGTAGATGTGGATCCATTCCTTTATATATATATATTTTTTTTTTATTCCCTCCACCACCCCCCCCTCTGTGGAGGACTACTTTATTTCTGTTTATTTATTCATTTTTATTTATTTCCTCAAGAGAGGGAGAGATAGGGGGACAGAAGGACGGAAACAGAGAAGAAGGGAAATAGAGAGCGAGGGAAAAGAGAAAAAAGAAGAAAAAAAGAAAGAGAACCACTCTGCTTCAATACCTGCTTATGAGAGAAAACAACCAACATCTGTACGAGTCACTGAGCATGTTAAGGAGCAACAGCCGATCAAGACAGTGTGTGTCTGTGAGAACCTGTTTGTACACCTGTGTATGTGAGCGCGCTGGTGTTCATAAGGTTTCTCCATGTAAATATCTAGTAGTGTGTGTGGGGAGCCACAGCCCCATCCCTCAGGACATGAAGCAGACAGAGAAGGCCCGGACCCCAGACATCCAGAGGCCCCCCAGGGCATGGGCGCCCCCGGAGGACCGCCGCAGGGAGAATAGCAGCCCCTCACCCAGAAAAGGGCAGAGGAGAGCTCCGGAGGGAGGCCATCCGGCAGCCACAGTGCAGGAGCCCCAGGGGGCCATGGCGTCGAACCCGCAGGCTCCGCCGGCGGCCGGCCCCACCAGGGTAGACCAAGCCCTGGGCCCAGAGATCCAAGGGCCCCCCCACCCCCCAGCAAGGGCCCGACAGAGCCAGGAGGGCCAGATCCCGCCAGGCAACCGCCAAGGGTGAGCCAGCACCCACCCGAACACCCATCCCCGGACAACGAGAACCACCAACGCACCAGCGGCCGGGGGCCCCATCCACTGGCAGGGAGTGTGGCGGGGGGGAATAGAGCCCGAGATGTTATTTCAGGTGGAGTCTAGGACCCAACCTGACACGTGCGTATAGACAAACAGGCGCACACATATACAAGCATACGTTCCCACCCTCATGCAGACATAAACAAATATTTACACATTCACCCAACATAGAGACACACAGAAATGAACGCTGTACACATAAGAACATAAGAACATAAGAACTATACAAACGAGAGGAGGCCATTCGGCCCATCAAGCTCGCTTGGGGAGAACTAAACTAATAGCTCAGAGTCGTTAAAATCTTATCTAGCTCTGATTTAAAGGAACCCAAGGATTCAGCTTGCACTACATTATCAGGAAGGCTATTCCATACTCTGACGACACGCTGTGTAAAGAAGTGCTTCCTTAAATCCAGCTTGAAGTGTTCTCCCGCTAATTTCCACCTATGGCCACGAGTTCGTGTATTTAAACTAATGCTGAAGTAACTATTTGGTTGAACAGCATCCAAACCTGTTAGAATCTTATATACCTGGATCATGTCCCCCCTCAGTCTCCTTTGCTTGAGACTGAACAGATTTAGCTCAAGTAACCGTTCCTCGTATGACATTCCTCTAAGACCAGGAATCATTTTTGTGGCCCTACGCTGCACCTTTTCTAAGGCCACAATGTCCTATTTAAGATATGGTGACCAAACCTGCACACAATATTCCCCACACTGGCGAGAATGGGACATGGAAGCATAAACATACACACCAAGGTCTTTCTCATGATCAGCTACCTTTATTTCAGTGACACCCATGAAATACCTGTACTTTATATTTCTGCTCCCTAGATGGAGTACCTTACATTTATCGACGTTAAATTTCATCTGCCAGGTATCGGCCCAGTCACTAATTAAATCAAGATCCCGCTGTAGCTGCTGAGCCACTAATTCAGTATCTGCTACACCACCCACCTTGGTGTCATCTGCAAATTTCACCAGTTTACTGTATATATTGGTATCCATATCATTTATGTAAATTAGGAACAATAGTGGTCCTAAAATCGAACCCTGCGGTACCCCACTATGAACGCAAGCCCACTGTGACATTGTGCCTCTTATAACTACTCGCTGTTTCCTATCTGTTAACCAGTTATCAATCCAGGTCGCTACGGTACCTAAAATACCTGTCGCTTTGAGTTTAAGTAGGAGCCTCTTGTGGGGAACAACATCAAAAGCCTTTTGGAAATCTAAGTAGATGACATCATAGGCCTTCTTATCATCAACTTCCTGAGTAGCTTTCTCAAAAAACTCCAACAGATTTGTTAAACAGGATCTACCTCTCCTAAATCCATGCTGGCTATCCCGCAAAATGTTTAGAGTCCAGGTAATCTACCATTTTCTCTTTGATTATAGCCTCCATAACTTTACCAGTTATACAAGTTAGACTGATTGGCCTGTAGTTAGACAAATTACTTCTATCCCCTTAAATCCTCTCACTTCCCATATATACTCTATGTGGACCCCATTTTTTCCTCTGGTGAGGAGACCAGAAGACCACCCCGGACCCCGCAGCAGCCGAGAACCCCGACCAGACGGCCAGCTCTTCCTCTCTCAACCCCCAGCCCCAAATGGCGAACGGAGAACGGGGGTGCGAAAAGACCCCATGCCCTCCTTCGCCCGCTCAGATGTGGTGTTGGTGCGTGTTGTTCTAAAGTGCTTTTAAAACAGGTGAAGGGCATGACGCTAACCACCCCCTGCCGACCAACAGTTGGTGTTAGCTTGGCCCCTCAGCAGAACCCTCAATGTCTATGTGTGATTAAAATTGAGATGTGGGCCCTGGCACCAGAGGTAAGGCTGAATGAACAGACCGCCCTCTGGATGCTATACTGTGTGCCCACCCCCAAGGCCCTAAATGTATGTGTCATGAGAGAGTCAGTAATGAGAGTGTCTAAGTGTTGATGTATGATTGAGATACAGGTGGTCGCAAGGGGACAGAGGAGGAATACCTCCCCCGTATCCCAGCCATGCACCTGCACCTCAAAGCCCTATGTGTGTTGTGGTGTGATGGAGCGGGAGGAGGGAGGCACTTCGGGATGGGGAGGAAAGGAATGGGGGAGGGGGGGGGCAAGTTCCCCCCCTCTGGAGCCAGCACCCCCGCTGACCCCCATAGGCACCCCCTGTTCCCCGAAATCCATCCAGACCGGGGCCCAAGGCAGCGGCACCACCCAGCCCCACAGAGCCCAAGGCGCCCCACCGGACCCCACCCCAGAGGAAAAACTACCCCCGCCCCAGCATTCAGTGAACTCCCATACTGCATAAAACAAGACATCCAGGTTGAGTCCTTCCTCCTCCTCTATTGGATTCCCCCCCCCCGCAGAGTAGATACCCCAAAAGCAGGGACCCCCCGCGGACAGATGGTAAGAACCTCCCCGCCAGCCGAAGAGGCCCCCAGCTCCACCGACGCGCCGAAGGCCCCCGCACCGGGGCTGAGCCCCCGTGCACGCACCGACCCACACCCCGGCGGCATACCCACCAGGACCCAAGCCCCCCCAGCCCAGCCGAAACCCCGGCCCGGAGGCAGAGCGCCTCCAGAACCCCAAGCCCGCCCCGGATGTACCCAGGAGCAGCACGGCCACCAGGCCGGTAACCTACGTCCGCCGGCACAGGCTCCCCCAGCAGCGCCGCATGCAGCCGCCAGAAGGACCCCACCCAAGAGCCACCAAAGCCCCATCCAGGCCAGGACCGCAGTCCCAGTGCCGAACCCCCCCAGCAACCCACCCCCAGGGAACCCCCAGACGCCCCGAGCCAATATGCCCCCCCATGCCAACAACACTGACCAAAGCAGGACAAAATCATGACCCCCCACCCCCACTAAGTGATGGAGCTGATCAAAGGAGCCCAGAGAGACTGATCTACTGTGGCGGCAGAAGCTGTATCAAGACTAATATGGTTCAACAAACTCTCTCTATATTGGGTGATATTAAGGTTATTTTTATTCTTCCAGTTCATAAGGACAGTCTTCTTAGCAATGCATAAGGCGGTGAAAGCCATGTGGGTTGTGTTAAAATCTGTAGTGACACCATCTAGGTCGCCCAACAAGCAGATTGAAGGGGATGCTGGAATGGTACATCTCAGACACTTTGATAATTCTTCACAGATCCTGAGCCAGAACATCCGAGTAGGTGGACAGAACCAAAAAGTGTGGATGTAACTGTCAGGTGTGTCGCCTTGACAGTGTGAGCAGTTGTTAGAAGACGTAAAACCCATCCTGAACATCCGATGCCCTGTATAGTCACTCTATGCAGGATTTTGTATTGTATTAACTGTAACCTGGGATTTCTAATCAGCTTAAAGGTTTTTAAATATATCTTAGACCAGAAATTGTGGTCCCAGCTGGCTGATAGATCTGCCTCCCATTTTGCAAAAGGAAAGGATATTAATTCATCCATTTTGGTATACAGTGTCCTGTATATTTTAGACAGTAATTTGGAGGTTTTCAGATTAAGGAATTCTGCCACACTTGGTGGTATTTGTAATTTGATTTGATTAAACCCTAATTTCTTTTTTACTATAGATTTAACTTGTTGATATTCTAAATTTGTTCTTGTTAATCCCATGTCATTTAACTAATATGTCAAAGGGAATATCAAAAGTCTATTCCTTCGAATACACTGTAAAAAGTAATACCTAGATCTAACTTATAAAAAGTGAGACAAGTGGCTGCATTGGATGTTTTAAGTTGAGTCAACTTGCAGCCTTTTTTAACTGTAATAAACACTGTAACATTACTTAATACAAACACAACAAAATCAAGTTGAGTTAACTAATAGTACTAGTATTGCTCAGTTAGATAAACCTACTTTTATTGGTACAGGTAACTTATTTATGGGTTGCTACAAGTAACCTGTACTCATTTTAATTAGGTTTTATTAACTTTATTTTCTCAGTAAAATTAACCTAATCAAATGTGAATAAACATTTTAATTTTAATCAAGTCCTGTCTATAACCTCAGAAAAAAAATCTAAATGGCTATATATTCTAAGTACTTCAGTGATTAACTGTACATAAACAGACTTTGTCAAAAACAGTTACAAATTAAATTGAAGAAGAAAAAGATGGGAAGATAGATTGAAAACAATAACATTTATTCAATGTCAACCAGTTTCACTTTTAACAGGGACTACAAAACAGCCAATAAATGTGGCCGCAAATGTACACAATAAGTGTATTAAGTGTATTTTCTACCTGTTCTTAACAATAAAGTGAAATATCCAAACTACACAATCTGCAATGTTTAGATAAAGGTAAATGTGAGCCAGAACATCACATTGTATCACACTGGAACTGCATTGTCCGAAATACAGTATTTCTATATTTTGACCATTATTTTTAAGACCTTCCAAATTGTGCACACAACACTGTTGAGTATTTACCTTATGAGGTAATAATCAGCACAGAACACAGGCCAAAGTGCACATTAATTAAGGCACTGAATAATGAACAAAAAAGGAAAATAACCAAATTATATTACCTGAGCAACTTGTACCTGTCAAATGAGTTTTAAGATAAAAAACAAACAAAAGAAATTTGTAAAACTAATTATTTCAAATCAAAATATTGGTAAAATTCAGAGACAAATATTTATATCACCTTGAATATTATAAAATTATCTGATTATGTTACAGTACGTTTATGTTGGCATTTAGCAAAATCACCTACCAAAGTGACTGAATTTTTTCTAATGATGGCAAACAATGCCAGTTGCCACTGAGAAATAATCTAAGACAACTAGGTAAGGAGATTTGCATACTTGGATGATGGCTTAGGACGCATGGGGTCCAATCCCACAAAGAGATATAATATATATACATACATATATATATATACAAAAGTATACACCATTTTTGAGGGATACTTGAGGTCGAGGGCATAGGTAAGTCCAAACAGGAGGCAGCATGCTTTCGACAGGTTTGGCACACCTCTGACCACAGGCTGTCCTTCTATGATGATCCCAATCATGTCGGGCTGATGGCATATGTAAATTATCAGTGGGCAACTGCCAAGCTCAGCGTGCACCTCTGTTTCATCATGACTCTATTGGTGGAGACAAAAAAGAATCAAGAGTTAGGTCAGACAAACAAGTAATGAGATAAATATGTATACCTCACAATATGAATACATACAAACAGAAAAATAGACAAGTAGCTCTAAGCACGATACATACGTGGTGGACACTGATGAGGTCTTCATGTCTCTCCCCCATGTACTCAATCAGGCATCTCAGGACCACTTCTCTCCTTTTCTCCACAGAGGCAGATGGGTCCTGTTAAAAAGTAAAATCTGATCAAAATTCACAGCCTGAGCTCTGTACTACAAGATCTCACACTAGCGCCGGCATCTCAAAAAAACAAAACAAAAAAGCATATTGCATGTGCATGTTGGTGACTCAAAAACGTCAAGGGGACAATTCACAAATTTGAGATTTAACTGTCCAAGTAGGCTGTGTTCATTAATATGAATCAAGCTTCTATTAGTGCATTGTCTATTTCTCACCTCAAATGCTTTCTTAAACAAGTTTTAGTGGACCTTTCATGTGTAAAGAGACTGCTTAGGAGCAAGGCACAGTCTTGGAAAATGGTGACAAGGGAATTGCATTACTTATGCAATTACATACATATGCAGCCAACATGTCTATTAACCAATAGAACAGTCGTGGAGTACACAGAGGAAGTGTAACTTCACTGAATGTTTGGGCAGACATTTTCACACTAGATCATCATAATAGCAAGGTCATGTTAACTCACTGTGGGGGCTAACTATCCCCTTAAACTATGCTACCTTTAGAACAATGCCTTACATGTAGTTGTCTTTTAAAGAATGAGAGGTGGGGGGGTCTCATGATCAGTCTCTGGGTAGTATGAATGTGCTCACCATGTGTCATAACAACTGACTCAATAGATTTCAACATATGCTGCAGATACACAGACACCGCCATCCTTCCCATTAGGAACACGGTGAAATATTGCTGACTACATGATTGAGAATACATTTTGGATGGAAAATGTTTTACATAAGACCATTTTTTCCTCTTACCTGGATAAGTGTCATCATCTGGGACTTGATTCTTTGACCGACGACTCCTCCTTTTGCGTTGAAAAGTGACAACAGCTTTGGAGTTTGCCTGTCCAGCTCTGACATAAATGTCGACTCAAGTGATATGCCACTGATTCTCAGAAACTCCTCACAGATCTGTAAAGAGAAATATACCATCTTAGTTACAAACCAAAAGAGATATGTTTTTTTTCTGTGATTTAAACAACATGAGAGTTTTGGATATTAATCAGTTTTCAATCAAAAGAAAATCATGAACAGTGTCAAGCAGTAAAGGTACATATTCACTATATAGTTATTTTTAAGCATGATAAATGCAAGAATTAAATTTAATCTTTGATCAAGTTTGTTGCCTCATTTGCCCTGTCTTCACAACTATCGGAAATTTACCATAATTGAGCAATGTGAAATTCAACTGAATGTGGCACATCATAAAAGAAATATGAAATTAAACAAATGCGTTTTAAGGCTACTTTGGATTTAATTTTTTAAATCTTTAGTTAACGTTAACTTAAACTAATATTTGACATTAAACTGTAAGGCAAACGTCATAGACAAAACACGTTAACATTAGTTCTACGCTAGTTTAAAGTAACGCTAACTTACGATTAAAAGTGATATTATTGGTAAAATTAAAACCAAAATAGCCTTGAAACACATAGTATACATGACTACAGCACTTATTTAACTTCATATTAACAACATGGTCTCAACCGCCATCTTGCCTACAAGACCACACTGCTTCTACACTGTGCAGCCAACTTAGCGTGGATAACAGCCGAGAAAAATGCTGCACCTGCGTGGGAAAGTCCCCGCCAGTGAAAAAAGGTTAATGCCAACTTACAATAATATTTAATGTCTGTCATTGATGTTTGTTCGCGTGAGATCCCTGTCGTCATTAAATCCCTGGTTTACCCCGACTTCTGCCTGTCCGCCTGCTTCTTGCCCGTTCGCCTCGCACGATCGCCGCTCTGCCCGCGATCGCTGCCGCCGCTCCCGTGACACTATGACTGGGGATTGTCAGGATTTGTCAGTGTTTTTTGTAGCCTTTTCATCACCTTCATATCTATTCATAGACATTGTTTTTAAATGTGCAACAACATGGATTATTTGTGACTGTGAAAGTCATGACAGCCAGCTGATCGGCAGATTTATTTGCAAAGCCTTCACTACATAATGTTCGTACCTCAATTCTTTTCATCTTTCCCAGCTAACGGCCTCCAGATTCTACCAGTAGTACAGAAGTACAGAGCAGCACTTGGTCACACTTTAAAGTGCAGTTCAGTCTTTAAAAAATTAACTAGCTAAAGTGTGATTTTGCTGATGTTACCACATGTTATATAAGGAAAAAAATTGCAAACAGGTGACATTATATATGTATAAATACAAAATTTTATCTGCTCAGAGCCAGGCTTGTTTAAAAAACTTTGATTTTAAACATGAATTTCCCAAGTTACCCAAAATGAATTAATAACAAATGTCACTTGGTGGAAAAAATTGTGTTTTACTGAATTTTAACAGAGGTAGTGAAGAGTATGAAAAGCACTTCAACTGTACATGGAAAGCAGAACACCACAAACATACAATATACAATTCACACACTGTTATCAGAGCTTCATTTTCTCTGAAGTAGAGTTTATGACATTTGGAGACAATTAACAGCAACACAACAAAGACAAATGACCCATATGAGTATAACAGCATAGAAATGGTATTCCTAAGTAAAGTCCAACTTCACAATTAAGCTGCATCTGTATTGATAAAACTGACAAACTTCATTACTTCAATGATGCATTGTTCAGCTTTATTTGCTCTTCTTGACAAAAAATAATGTCCTTTATTTTACTGTGGGAGAAATAAACACAGTAGTATGATACACATATTTAAAAATGACACAAACAAAAACATCAGTCCAGTTCCTGAAAATCTGATTTAGAAAAATACACCCCACAATTATGATAAATTTTTTTTATATACAGTATATAATGCTATATATCAGGGTTCCCCAATTCCAGTCCTGGAGAACCAGTTTGCAAGGATCTGTCAAATACACCTACTAAGCCTGGCAATTGGCTGGTGAGCTGAATAAGGTGTTTGAGTATTAAAATCTGGGTGCAGACTAGGCCTGCAGGACTGGAACTGGGGAATCCTGGGGAATTGAAAGTTACCATCACCAAAAATAACTTTTATTTTAAAGTTTCATAATGAAATTAATTTGCTCATCAGGATGTTAGTTTGGCAAAGTATTCCAGTATTTGGGTTTTAAATTATCCATCGTAAATCTTTGTCACCAGATGCACAGTAATCATCCCGCTAAAGCAGAACTACACTGTCATCGTATTAAAGGGGTGAGTGTGCACACAGCATCAGTTACTTAAGCATCCACAGTGTCATTCTCCCAAGTTACTATACAGCAATTAACAATCACTGACAGCCGCTAGTAATTAAATGCCTAATAACCATCATGTAGTGATTGAAAGTGATTCAGTCTCAGCCATGGCAAATGTAATCTTATGCATAGCTATTTAACAACAATAGTATTCCCAGATTGAGGTGAGTACTAGGACAATCTTTTCATAGCTATTTCCTAGCATGGAGTATGGCGTAAGAGGCAAGTTTATGCATGCAGACAATTGCATATTTCAACTGATATGGGAATGCCACTTTGGGGCCAATAACATGCTGACCTCAGTAAAATTCCAGAAGATATTTTTCAGCCTGGATACTTCTCTCCCGTGTAGTAGTTCTCCGCTTAACAGCAACAAGAACGTAACATACATAATGGTGCATAAATGTGATCTGCTGATTTCAGATCTGTAAGCATAAATTACCTTTGTTGTATTCCCTGGCCTTCAGGCTAATTGGAGTTGCTAATTTGCCCGCAGGAGTGCATGTGTGCGTGAATGGTGTGTGAGTGTGCCCTGTGATGGGCTGGCCTCCCATCCTGGGTTGTTCCCAGCCTCGTGCCCATTGATTCCGGGATAGGCTCCGGACCCCCCGTGACCCAGTAGGATAAGTGGTTTAGAAAATGGATGGATGGATGGTATTCCCTGGCCTTCAGGGAATACTTTTGGTTTTAGCACTGTTCCCCTGTCGCTGCAGATACTTTGGCATGCAAGCCAATAACTCAAAAACCGTTCGACGAATCCTTTTCAAACTTTGTACAGGCATTGGTGAGGAACTAGAACTGATTTAATTTTGAAACAGTCCCAAAATGGAAGCAGCGCCACATAGTGATAATGAAAAAAGCAGCAGTTTTGATGCTTGACCCTGCTAAGACCATAATTCAATAACCGTTTGATGGATCTTTTTCAGTCTTTGCAGAGGCATTATAGGGGGCTGGAATGGAACTGATAAAATTTTGAGACAGCTCGCCTGCAAATATGAAATATGGCTCTCAGGAAATATGAAAGAGCTTTCTGCGTGGAGATGTGATCTTTCCACATGATTTCAAGTGAAAACATGAAAAGTCATCTTTAAAACGAAGGCTTTCGCTATTGCCAATGTCACACTATTTAAGGTCTCTGGAAGTCTAGGGGAAGCAGAAATATATAGTGCATATAGCTGTGTCTCACATAAAAAGGTTGTGCATACTTTGCTCATATTGTTCAAAATGGAGTAACACTTTGCCATGAATTTTTAATTTTAGTATGAGCCCATATAGTTAAGTCTTGACTGTTTACACATAAACACTTAAAAAAGATATAGCTGAGGTCCTGGATTCAGTCTCCTGCATTTTCTCTCTAACCCCCTCAAAGAATTTCTTGCAGGGATTAATTCAGTATGTTTTAACAACATATAAAAAGACCAGATGAGTTAGGAGCAACACTTTACACAAATAATGTAGCAGTACATCCATCCATCTATTTTCCAAACCGCTTATCCTACTGGGTCGCGGGGGGTCCGGAGCCTATCCCGGAAGCAATGTGCACAAGGCAGGGAACAACCCAGGATGAGGGGCCAGCCTGTTGCAGGGCACACACACACCATTCACTCTCACACACACACCTATGGGCAATTTAGCAACTCCAATCAGCCTCAGCATGTTTTTGGACTGTGGGGGGGAAACCGGAGAACCCGGAGGAAACCCCACGACGACATTGGGAGAATATGCAAACTCCACACACATGTGACCCAGGCAGAGTCTCGAACCCGGGTCTCAGAGGTGCAAGGCAACAGTGCTAACCACTGCACCACCATGCTGCCCCTGCATATGACCATAAGTTTAATTTCTGTAAAAATTCAGAAAAGAAATTGACCAGTTTCACTGAAGGGGTTTCTTTTATTTTACAAACTGTGCGTAAAAATATGTTTATGCAATGTAGTTTTGATAAACCTTTACTGTCATTTAACATAAGAGGAAAAAAATTATTATACTGTAGTCAAAATGGCTGATATAAAATGGTTTAAAACTGTGAAAAAAAATTGCCTTTTTTTACAGTGTATACTTCCAGTCAGAAGGTACCACACCGGCAGATATGGATTTCTGAAATAGCAAAGTTAAAGGTCGACGAATAATATCCCTCATCTCTTTTAAAACAATAGGTAAGATGCTGTTATGATATCCTGTCTAGGGTTGGAGTGTAACAGTATTCACGGGAAAGGGGAATGGGATAAAGGGACAAACAGGGTGAGGGCAAGAAGGGAACACCAGTGAGCAAAGGGATATTTTTTGTATTTTCATTTTTTTTTCATGTATAATGACACTGAACAAATAACCCTGTGCAAAAGACTTTGGGAGTGACCACAGCCAAAATAACAAACAAAATCCCCAACTATCAAGTGCGACCCATAGCTAATCTCACCTAAGTGCAAAAGAAAAGGAAACCAAAAGACAAACACTCCACCTTACTCCCTAACCAAATAAACTGTGGAGTCCAACACACACTTGCAAAACAAAACAGCAGTCACTCCCTATGCAGCAATACAATCACACATACATAACATACACACAAGTCAAAGCAACAAGGGGGCTAGTGAAGACGTAAACCAAAGAAAACCAAGCGGGGAGACAGCAAGCCAAACTGAGGTCGCGGGGGGGACCAGAGCCTGTTCTTGGAACAACAGGCGTAGGCAGGAACCAACCCTGGGCAGGAGTCAACACTCTGCAGGGCGCAAACACTCACAACTCAGATTTGCCAATTAACCTACCCTGCGCACTTTTGGACTGTGGGAGGAAACCGGAGCCCCTGCTGGAAGTCTTTCCCCATTCACCACATTATATTGCCAAAAGACTGAAAATTAGATATCAAATACTAGAGTGACATAAAAACAAAAAACAAGTTTGCTTGTAATGAGACGCAAAACAGAAGATTATCTCTTTTTATATTTTGAGAAAACATTTTAACATTTATCCAACCGGTCAAATGGTTTAATACTTCATACAGCAGCATTTCTAAACTCATTCCTCAGCACACCAGACAGCTCCACATTTTTGCTCTGTCCCAGATCCCTGCATGCATGAACCAAACAGTCACCTTTTACTGCTGTGCTGAGAGCTTGGACAGAGCAAAACTGTGGATCTTTGCAGTGGGGTCCAAGGACTGGGTTGGGAAACCCTGGCATAGAGGAGACTGCAGTGAGAGCCAAGAAAAAAAGAGATTAGAGAGGAAGGTAAAATGCTTCCATTAGCATGGCAAATAAGCTGCAAGTACAGACCCTGTGCTTCCATTACAAACAAAAAGCCTGTATGACCCTCCTAAACACACAAGTCAGATTAACTTAACCAGGGGAAATAAGCATAAAACTTGGCAAAGACTAGACTATGAAAAGGGAAGGTGAACATCATACTTACAAGAACTTCTGCTAAAGCAAATGGACAAACCCCTTTTAACGGAATCAAGTTACTTAAAAAAAATAATAATCCAAAAATAAATCAATAAAAATTAAGAAAAACACAATCATGCTTTGAACTAATACTGCAGTCAGTCCTAAATGTTCCCATGACATTCTTTTCGTCACGACGCACACTCGGTACATACTGGTTAAAAACCATTTATAATCCTTCATGTACCAGTCTATGATGGAGCACCCCAACCTGGGCCACCCATCCAACATGGCAGATTTCTGCCCCCTGGCCCCGGAGACTAGCAGACTAACCTCAGGAAACAGGGAACCAGGAGGACATGGGCCGCTGACTGGATGGGCGGCTCCAGAATGAGGTGAAGCAGAAGGTAGACTCCACAGCTGAGGACCGAGGAATGTAGACCAAAACCAGGGAACCTGAAGTGGCAAGAACACAAACCAGGACAGACATATAAAACCCAAGCAAAGGCATCAGTGGCACAGCCCACCAGCTTGTGAAAGATGGCTACCTGGCATCATGAATCCCTAAATCAAAAACCTTTGTGATGGCAACTTTACCACCCAGGACTGATCCCTCCTAAAGACCTCAAGTTTCAATGCAAGGTTTCCGAAAAGTTTTGAAACATTAGTCCATGTGACTGCTGTGGTATTGTTCCAGGCAGGGAAAACAACTTAGGAGAACATTTCCGTGCATGTTGGGTGTTTGTGGTACTGTTGGGCTGAGGGGGTAATTGAGTGACTATTAACCTTTGAAATCCAATTATATTATTTAAACAGGTTAGTAGTTAGACAGTGTGATTTAGATGAGGATAAGGATGTTTTATTGTCATTACAAAACGTGTTCTACATGAAGGGAACAAAATGAGGCACTCAGATCCGGTGTATTAGAAATAATAAAATAGAAATAAAATCGAAAGAACAATACAATGAATAATATGGCAACAATTAAAATAAAATAGAATAAAGACATTAAGATAGATTCCATTAGGAGAATTTAACCATGGATGTAAAGTGAGCAGGTGTGAGTGTAGCAGAGATTACTGAGGTCTGTGTGTAATAAAGTATATGTGACACTGGCTGAGGAAGCAGCAACGTGTGTGTGTGCAAAGTCACAGTAATAACCTGCAGCACTGAGGGATCTATTGCAGCGAAGCCCTGACATGTAACACTGGTGATGAATAGCAGTGTTAGATATAGGTATAGTGAGGTACTTATAATTATAGTAGGTGTAGGATCAAGGTCTGGATTAGATTTACATACAGGGCAAATCTAGGTTACACATACACACACAGGTTACATATAAATTTAAATTTAGGGGCAGTGTGTAGCTCAGTGTGCTAAGCCTGTGATCATAAAATAGCCCACTTTAGCCCAGCCTGGGCACATCTGTGGGTCCTTCAGCAAGGCCCCCAGCTCCCTGGGTGCCACTATGACTGGCTTCCCGTCACGGCCAGCTCACTCTGAGCAAGTTGGGGGAGGCAAAACGAAAATATCTTGATGGGGATCAATAAAAAGTATTAATTCTTTTCCTACGGTCTGAGCATTCGGTCAATCCAAGTACAGAGAGTGGTAATGTGGACAATGCTGCTTGCATTTCCGGCCCAGCAAGGCCTGCTGCTGCTCCACAGCTATATATATTCAGCACTGACCTTTTTCCATTCAGTGGTTGTTAAAATAACTTTGTGTAGCCTAGTAATGGTGTAGTGCAATATTCTTTGGTTTGTAATATAAGGGATTAAATAATATCTTCCAAGTGACATACAGGCCCTCCACATTTTCAGTGAAAAGAGACCAGACAGCATGAAAGCTCTTCCTACATTTGCCTCTGCTGTATCTCAGATTTTCAATAGGTAACTGTTGGAGAAAGCGACAGGCTTTCCACTCCAACTCTGTACACACCATTAATTACGAGACAACACACTTAGAGTTTTACTTGCACAAGGGTAACCACACTCTCTGCATGCTAGGCTACAAAGGAATGTGTTACAAAGGGTGGTTCCCCTTGGCACCTTTATTTATAGTCAATGGGGGGCAGGGGTCTTGGAGTGAGAACAAAGAAAGACTGTGAGAGTAAGAAGAAATTCTGGTTTTACTCAGGTGGACAACTAATTAAACACGTGCTCAGGATACGTGTAAACTAATATAATCTAAAGTATGAAGGTAAAGGAAAACAAAATAATGTATATACATATTTACACTCATTGCTGATTATACAGAAATGATAACAAATGATTACTAACAGTTTCTTCAACCTAACAGTAACATAGAAAACACATCTTTAACCTATTGCCTGAAGGCAGGGGGTCTGGAGGACTTCCACTGCGTGAGAGTTGTTCTTCCACCCAGCAGAGAGGAGAAGGCTGTGGCTCTGGCCTGTGAGGCGGTGTATTGTTTTTCTGCTGGGAGATGTGAGCATCGGGTGAGACTCGACTCAAATGCAGCCGCTTTGAGACAGACGTGGACTTTAAGGAAACACAGACTACACATGGAACAACAATGACTGAGCTGGGGAACGCAGTGAGGGCAGACATATTTATACACAGCACACTAATCAGCGACAAAACAGGTGTACAGGGTTAGGATGGAGAACTATAATGGGATACAGGAGAATTAGGAGGGTTACAAAGGGCCAGCAGCGACCCCTGCTGGCATGAGTTGGAGGAGACATGAAAAAATAAGAGATTACAGGACATGACAGGAGCACCAAGCACAGCAACAGTGGGGTCATGCTCAATTATCACACCACATATATGAGAAAACATTATGAAAATATGTTCCTAAAAATTGTTCAAACATCAGCATGACCGAAACATATGACTGGTTGTATCTAGGCTACACTGGCACTGACAGCAGAATGTAACAAATTCCCAGCTACGACACATATCTGATGATTCAGAAGAAAGACAAGTTGAAGAAACAAAGTGGTTAATTGACTATTGTATAATAATCAAATCACTTCATAATCATGTAATACATAATATGTTACGATGGGAAGAGGGACAATCCAAGGGCAGCCTTGTGGGTTTTATTGCTGAACCAAAAGACATGAATAGAACCCAAGAGGAGGAGGAGAGCACAAATAGGAGGGAGGGAGGAAGGAATAAGCAGGAGGAGTCGGGGAGAACCTACTAACACGGGGAGCAGAGAGGGGTCCTCCTCCTTTTTGGGTAAAACTAATTGCTTGTGACATGGTAAGAGGCAACTTCTTTCTTGAGAGAATTTCTTTAAAGGGCAAGACAACCAAAGCTGTTAATCCAACAGGAAAAAATACCCTTTGTAGAATTCTATGTGAAGACCCTCTGGGCCAGGCGCCCTGCCAGTCTGCATTGTTTTCTTTGCATGTACAACTTTGTACTCCATAATTTTAATATTTTATCACGAAGCCTGAAGAGCAATATGAACTATATCATGCTTTAAGTAAATTGTCTCATCCATTATTAGATTTAAACACTGTCATAATCCACAGCAAACTGTACTTACAGCCTTCATCCTGCTCTTCAGTCTCTGACGTGCTGCATCTAAATGGGGATTCGTCAAAAAGCCAAGTGAAGATGTCATGAATGAAGGCCTTGTTCAAGCTTCCCCTGCCTGACAACAGGTTAGTCTCTCATTTGACTAAAGTATATTTAACTTCTACAGAACTTTGCAGGCTCATCTAGGATGGAGAATTTCTGCTGCTGAGCGCCTTAGAAAGATTCTCAGAGGGAGATACGAGTCCTAGGTGCCTGCTGGGTACATATTCAAGACAGAGTTAGGACCGACTCCAAAAATTCTGCACTGTCTCACAGATTGGGGGAAAAATTTGTATTTTACTGAAAATTTCATTTCTAATAGATGGAATCTGATTTACCTTAGACTTGGTCAGGAGTCATGTGGATAAATTTCAGAACAAAAGACGGCCTGTGGGCTGGGGGGGACAGGCAGGTTGGCAGGTGGGGGCACGCGGAATGCTCCTGGGGGTGTGGTGGGTGTGCTTATATGATTTACAGGAGCCGAGGCTAAGAGAGGCACTAAACTGCACAAACATCCTCATATACGAAGTTTTACATGAAAAGGGGCCATGGGCTTGTTGGCGCTATAATTCTTAGCACTCTGACTTGCTCTCTGGGGCTTTGGGTTTTTGAGACAATATGAGAAGGGCAGGTGCCCTTTGGCGTGGAATTTCTCCGATTTGTGTTTTTCCTTCTTCCTCTTTTTGTTTTCTTCAAGTGCCAACAAGAGAAATTAATGACAATGCCAAAGCATCTGTAATTGCAACAATTTTCTGGAAGAAGGGGTGTGTTTTTTGACATAAATGCAGGGGTGCCAATATTTTTGGCCATGACTGTAATAGTTATTTGTGATTTGTAATCATTATTTAATTTTATCGATCCATCTACCTACCTACACTAAAAAATGTACAGTTGGATGTAATTAATTTTAAGAGAAATGGTTACATGAAATTACTATCCAAAAATATTTTATTTTGTAATTCAAATTTTTCTTGTTTTTCAAACCAAAAAGTTACAGCACTTCAGCCATTCACATTTATAAAACAATATGACCAATCACTAGTTCAACCTCCCAGCCATTTATCCTTCAAAAACATGGCCCTAGAAACGTTCCCACATTTTCATCATATCTTTTTTCCCATTTAGTCTGTCCAACATTTTTTCATATGAAGCTGCCTTAATCATCTCATCGGTCCATTTCTATATATTAGGGATTATTCAGGATTTTAAATGCCCTAATATTACCCTCATGGCAGTTATGAGTCCCACCATCACAGCCTTAAACTGTTTATTATTCACCTTTGGCAATTCCACTCTATCTCCTAGCAGACAGAGTCGGGTTTGCGGGGTAAAGTAAAGCCTAGCCATTTGTCTAGGAGATCAAGAACTCTACCCCAAAATGGATATACCTGAGAGCACTGCCACAGCATGTGTAAATAAGCCTTCTAAAATTCCAACACTGATCAGTATTAATTAGTCCAGTTCTATTTAGTCTAACTAGTGTCCAGTACTATCTGTGTATAATTTTATACTGAATAAATTTACCTTTTACTTCCCTATATTTCCCCTCTCTAGAAAGTATTCTTGACCATTCATCTTCTCTATTTTAACACTCGTGACTCAATGCCTCAGTTGCAAAAACTTCCAAAAACTCCCTCCTCCTTCTACATCATACTTACTCTTTACATCTGATTATGACATAAACATCCCATTTACGAATAAATCCCAAAGAGTTTTCACCCCTTTGGGTTGCCATTGTTTCCATACTTTTTCCTATTTGTATTTCAGGATTGTGCCAAATTGAGGAATATGGCTGCATGTAATGTGATACTTTAAGCTTCTTATGTATTTTGATCCATACATTCCTCAAAAAAGATATTATCGGGTTTGTGTTTCTTATATTTTCCCCCATTGTCACAGAATGTGCAGAGGTTGAAATAGTGAAGCCAAATCGCTCTCGATAGCTATCCAGTCCACATCAGAATTCACATTCTTCCAGTGATAGTAGAGTTTGGCTATTTCAAATGACATGCTATATAATCTAACATCTGGCAATCCTAGACCTCCCTTGTCTCTGGGCAAAGTAATTTTAATCCTAGGTTTTTTCTTTCCCAACAAAAATCTTTTACTATACTCTCGTACTGCTTAAATATCCTTTGCGGAATATTAAATGGAAGCATCATAGAGAGATAATTAACTTGAGGCACCACAACCATTTTAGTAACATTAACTTTCCCCCCATAAGGATAATTTCAATGCTTTCCATTTGTCCATATTAAGTTTAATTTTGTTCAATGAGGGTTCAAAATTCAGAATTATTATTTTGTCAATATATAAACTCAACAGATTAAAATTTCATGTTTATAGTTCAATTTTATGTTATATAAACAAAATAATTTTTAATACAGAGCATTTTTTTATTAATTCAACAGCACCCATGTTCAATCCACTTAAGTTTGGAAGGTGTATTGGAAGGTAACGCAGATATTTCTTAAGTGGGCATCCAGAGATATCGTCCCCCCCTCCAAGCACCCTTTTTCTCCACTAGTTGTGTATGGAGCTCAACAGGAGGAATGGAGAGGTAGAGAAAGGGGTTAGTCTCACACATAATGTAATGCAAAATAAAGAGTAAATACAAGTGCCATGAAGCAGAATTGAGCTCCAGCAGGCCTCGACTTACAGTAAAGGAATTGTAAGGCAGACATGCTAACAAAACAGCTTTACATTCCCAATTCCAAACCATTAATGGGCAACCTTAGAGTGACGACGGCTAAAAAAAACCTTAGCTATAAGCAGGAATGAAACATTGTGAAAAGTCAAGACTCCACATGAACATGTTCTCCCCTTGCAGAGTCAGATCACGCATTTGAAGTGTTCCCAAGTGTTTGTGTGTTTTAGGTTCCTGTTAGGTTCCATTAACGTAACGGAAAATGTGCTGGTAATTTTCTGCCAGTACATTTTCCATTTTTTAGTGGATTTTTTTTTTACAGTGTATGACGCGCTTGAATTCACTGAGCTCAAGTGTATGTGAAAATTAATATATTTACATCTAGTATATTTCATGGCTTCACTGTATTTCCCTCTGCAATGATCAGTTTCATCTAACTGCTGATGTTAAAGGCAGAGCTGAAATTTAGTTTAGTCATGACCTCAAAATTTAATTGAGTAGGTATTCTGTACAACCAGACAGAACTGCTGGTTGGGCTGGTCATCACCTGCATTTTCTAAGTGAGGTCTAAATGTAAAGTTTCAAATTGCACAATATATATTAATCTGTTTTTACAAAATATTTTTTATGTGTTTGCATCTTATATTTTGTATAATGGGCTTGTACATTTGATTCTTCCTTGATTTCGGTGTAATGAAGTGTAACTAGTGAAAAAGAGAGAAGCTTTTGGGAAGCATTATTGAACTTATTGTCCAGAGTCACTTGGGTGGCAATTAAGGTCAATATAAATCACCCATTACCCACTGTAATCCTTTGTATTCCCCCCGCACACTCTGTTAACAAAATAAGAGGGTTGAAGTCAAATCAGGTTAAAAATGTAAATTTGATCCTCCGCCTATCGCGGAAGATACGTTCCAGACCCATCAGCGATAGGTGAAAATCCACGATACAGAAAGACCATATAAATTATTTTTTAAGTTTAAGCCTTAAAATACCCCTCCCACATGCTTTAAACACATGTAAACTTATTGAAACAACACATATATCTGTTTGTCGGGCTAAGGATATGAGTAACATAATAATAATAATAATAATAATAATAATAAAAATAAAATAATAATATGTAATATATATATACACACACACACAACTTTCTCTCTAGATATGTAATGGAATATATAAAAATAAAAACATATATGGCTCTTACACATTCTTTTCATCCTTCTTCATGCAGCGTACTGTTGATTCATTCAAGCCATAAGGGCGAACACCGTCCGCATAACGCTTTTCTTCCCGAAGCACATCCAGAAGTTTTACCTTCTCCTGAATGGTCAACGTCTTCCATCGTAGGGCTCAGAACAAAACGAAAACAAACGGACCACAAACAATGTACGGGACACACAGAGAATTGTGAGGCGTCGGAGGAAAATCCGCGATATAGTGGGGGAAATCGCTGTAATGTGAAATCTGCCAATCCTGGTTTTCAGCACCATGGACAGAAACCTTTCGTTTATAGGGACCTATTATGCCCATTTTCACTGTTCATAATTGGAATTTTATCTTCTGCTAGAATAGATTCACCCTTTTAATAGGTGATATCCTAGAATCCAATATATTATTGCAGGGCTATTTTCATTTGATGTTAACCAAATGTGATATATTTATTTTTACTTTTGATATCTTGTCCTTTTCCCCTTATCTGATAAGAGCCGCTGTCCGCTGAGACAAGCTGGTGTGTTTTTACTGCTCATTGAAAAGTGGGTGGTGCGGACTTTGTGTATTACATCACACTATGAGACAGTCATTGGTGGGCTCTGAGGGGGCGGTGTGACCAGAAAATCATCCATCAATCAACCCAGGATGGGGGGCCAGCCCATCGCAGGGCACACTCACACACCATTCACTCACACATGCTCTCCTACGGGCAATTTAGCGACTCCAATTAGCCTCAGCATGTCTTTGGAATGTGGGGGGAAACCGAAGTACCCAGAGGAAACCCCACGACGACATGGGGAGAACATGCAAACTCCGCACACATGTGACCCATGCGGAGACTCGAACCTGGAACCCAGAGGTGTGAGGCAACAGTGCTAACCACTGTACTGCTCCTGAAAATCATGAACTATTTGAAGTATTGAATTATGAAGTATTTTTGAAATCTTTATGAAATTTTTATATTTATTAAATCAAAACATTGGGCAGTATACATGTTATAGCTACTTATTAATGAATAAGCAATATAATAAGATTCAATTTTGCTTTCACTACTTAAAGCGCCAGAACAACGTATTTGAAAAATTCAACAGCAATATCTCTTACCAGAAATCAGGAACAGGTTAAGAAAATCCACAGACTTCGTCGCGAGCAGTTTAATATACGAACTATTTCCTAATACCCGACTCCAAACACCAATAATATCACTGCGCAGCAGATATCGCCAGGCAGCTCGTGCTTGTGTCTAATGCGCAGAGATACGAGTAGTGTACTTCGATAGAAGCCCGACATTTCTACGGCTGATATTTCCAAACCTGAACAACTCCCAGCAGAACTTTGATGAATAGATAGCATTAAGCCCCCTCTAAAATATCTTTTAATAGTTTTTTTGTGAACCTCCCATTTAAACGAAGTACATCGTGGTGCTCGTGAATTTGAAAGCCTAGATGCCTCATCTCGCTTTTCCACAACGTGTCAGCAGCGCCACCATCTTGGAGCAATAATTAGACATAAACAAGCAACATGTCAGGGTGTAGATGGAAAGATCTTTTAGCCATAACTTCTTTACTAATTAACGCATTTATATCTTACAATTATGTAGAACAAATAAACAAGCCCACCACTACTGCCCCCCCCCAATTTATGTAGTACTGCTCACAGTATTCTCAACAAAAACTAATCATGCTAGTATCCCGTCAGTGTCACAGGCTAGTAAACATGTTATGTATCTTATTTGACCGTACTGCAAATTTTTTACCTGTGAAATGTGGTTCCCTGTTTTCTAGTTTTAACATTCCTCATGTTGTTGCAGTTTTGAAAATAGTCGGTTCACTAAGTCATCTCTATGAATCCTCTATTTCACAATTACCGTGCTAATAGGGCGTATCACCAAACGAGGCATCCAGGCTTTCAAATCTATGGTGGTGCTCCCTTCGCTACTACCCGTCACATGACACAGGAGCTACCGAATACCCGCCAATCGGGAGCCGGCTAGATCAACCACGCCCACCCGTCACACAGAGAAGAGTGAGGCGAAAGAAGTGAATCAGTTTAAAAATGTCACCATCAACGCGGTGTTCTGTAGTCTGAAGATATTTTACTTTAAGCAAGGCACAAAATAAAGTTGTAGTATTTGTAATAAAATTTGAAGATTAGCCATCCCCAAGGAGCTGACAGGAAAGTCAGGTACAGGTTTAGTCCTCCTTAATCAGCTTGTCGGTTACTAAATGTCGGCAAATAAGCTTGCCTTTTTCTGTGATTTTTTTTTTCAGTTAAATTGACACTTAACGAAGTAATCTGAGAGATATAACATTGGCAACGATGGTCATTTTTTACAATCATAGATTTTAACATTGAGGACGTGTGTCTCATGTCATTTTCACATAGAGGGAGTTTAATTGTTTTTATCTGTGTCTGTGTGTCAACATATGTCTATTTAGTTATGTCACTCAAATGTATGATTAGTATTGACATTTCCGTAGACTACTATGTTGTAATAAAACTGCATGGTCCTCTGGGAATTGGGCAATAGAACGGAATTGTAAAGTATCAATAAGAAACACTATTAATGAAGTAGCCGCCCTAACCTTTTACTTTGTATGGAGTGTGCATACAAAACACAAATAATGCAGTTGTACTGTTATGTATATAATTTAAAAGGTATACTTGCCAGCAAAAGATTGAGTTAATAAAATTAAACGAAAAGTATTAAGACCCCTTGTCATTAATAGTATTATATACTTCTTAATTTTACAATGACTTTTTTTTCTCTCATATATTTAAGTTTTTGAAATTGATAATCTGGAAAACTGCTGCCTGGGATCCACTATCCATTCTTGACTCTTGGAATAGGAATTGAAGTCGAATCAAACAGCCTTACAGCACCCTCTTGTGACATGCAGTAATATGAATGAAGTGTCCCGTTTTAAGAGGCAGACGTTGAGGCCGAATTTTAGTTGGTCACAAATGTATTTTTCTTCTGCAGCTAGAAGCGTCGTCTGAGCCAGATTTTAACTGGCATGTCGGTGTGGGATTCTTGTAGTAGAAGTTATGTGAATTGCGGTACTCTGAAATTAAGTGATATGTGTATTAGAATCGTGAAGTGTCATCTTCCTTTTGTTTTAGGTTCGCCCCGGGCATTTTTATGAACTGTATTGTAATATCAGACAGTGTGTCATGAATTTCTGAAGGGATGTTATATATGACCATTTCTTGGATACGTCTCTTGTACAGTAGTTGCAGTTTGTCAGGCCTAATGTGACATGGTGAACAAGTCCTGTGATTAAAGCATGTCTGCTGCTTAAAACATTGTGTTGTATGCTGAAGGTTTCTTGCCGGTACACGTTGAATTACCGTTCCATTAGAATATTCAAGTGTTATTTTTAAAATCATTTAATGAAATAGGTATTTATCTCATCATTGATGACTGTGGTCCACCTGTGTGACAAGTAACCTGTCCCGGACAGAGGTTTCTTCAAGGCCTGTTGTAGGAACCCCATGGTGTAGCATTATGAGAAAGTATACAGGGAGTAGTACAAATGAGCAGTCGCCCTGCCCCTCTTTTACTCATTTTGGATGCTTAAATTACTAAATTGTGTCTTTAATGCTAATCTGTATGATTCTATGGTCTGAGTGAGTCTCCAGTACTACATGAATGGTAAACCTAAAAACTCTACTTCTCTTAGCTTAATAATATTTTCTTTATTGAGTTGAATTAGTTTGTGTCTAATTTTCATTTTATTGATTTTCTGCACGGGGGCGGCATGGTGGTGCAGTGGTTAGCACTGTTGCCTCACACCTTTGATACCCGGGTTCGAGTCTCCGCCTGGGTCACATGTGTGCAGAGTTTGCATGTTCTCCCCATGTCGTCGTGGGGTTTCCTCCGGGTACTCCGGTTTCCCCCCACAGTCCAAAGACATGCTGAGGCTAATTGGAGTTGCTGAATTGCCCATAGGTGTGCATGTGTGAGTGCATGGTGTGTGAGTGTGCCCTGCGATGGGCTGGCCCCCCATCCTGGGTTGTTCCCTGCCTCGTGCCCATTACTTCCGAGATGGGCTCCGGACCCCCGCGCGACCCAGTAGGATAAGCGGTTTGGAAAATGGATGAATGGATGGATGGATAACTCAGTTACCTTTTATTAACCGACCCACGCTTATTTTAGTAAGAGCTATAGCTAACACAGAGCGATCAGTTGCCGGCTAACAAACTAGTGACAAAAGTCAAACATTTTAAGATTAACTTAACAATTAACGACCCACCATAATCAAAAAGTATTAATTTACTTCAAACACAGTTTAACCGCATTGTGTGTCTTGTATGTACCGGAATAAAACTGTTTCCTCAAACTTTTCCTGCGCCTCGACCCACGCTACGGTGATCCTGTCAGATTCCAGAAAATGAAAATTTGCGCGCTCGTTCCCCGGATCCGGCCCGTAGCTGCTTTGATTCTGCTGACATTATTGCGTTCCCGCCACTGAAGCCTGGGTCCGGGCCTTGTCCGTATCCCAGCTGTAAAACGGATGTGACTGTAACGCGGATTTGCCGGCTTAGAGGCGGATCCGGATCGGAGTCAGCTGCTGTCTGGGAGCATACTTGGGTATAGATCTAAGATCATTGGTGATTAGCTATGTGACGTAACATTTCACAAACATGCCATATAGGCCGAAGGAAAAAGCCCAGAGACAAACTAGTGACCTCGTTCATGTGTGTGTTGATGTTTTTATCGCATTGTGTAAAATATGCCTAAGAAATCAAAAGTGTGGCTCCACAGGGTTCCAGGATGCGACCATTTAGTCGCATTTTGCAACCATTTTTGGAGACAATACAACTAAGTTTATAACTAGACACATTAGTGCGACTTGCAAATATGCCCCTCATTTATGCCTGAATATGCCTCCCATATGGTGGCTGACCACATATCATGTGAAAGACCCGGAGAGAGTGAGTGTATATGTATATATGTATGATGTGTGTGTGAGAGACACCATCGGAAGTCCGGTTCAGTTCCTCAGAGGCACTACTATGGAGGCGCTTACAGTAATAAACTTGCTGACCGCAAAAACTGGCACTATGATGGAAGTTATGCAGAAGTGCAGAGTAGATGGAATAATTTTTGTACCTCAATAAGATTGTATGCCTTTTGCCTGTGTCTCCAGCCAGTGCCGGGGGTGAAACGCGCCTGCAATTATCAGCGGGATAACATTATCGTTTTTTTTATTCTGTGGAAAATGAAAGACCGATTTGCTGGCCAGATTTATTTATGAATCATAAACATGTTGTGGGCTATATAAGTAAAGTCAGGGCTCTCAAGTCTTATGCATTGACTGTGAGACACTTGCATTTCAACCAGTTCACATGCTCACGCGCTGCACCATATGTTTGTCAAGCTGAGAAGTAAGGGTTAGGGTTATAATTATCAATAAATAATGTACTTCCCTGTGAAACAATGATGCTGGATGTTTATTTGCATATCATGATATAGTGCAGCCTTTTGTGATTCAATGACAATACGTCAATACGTTAATCATTAATCAAAGGACAACTGAGTATTTACAGTGATTCAATGTCATGTAATCAATATCTATATTCATATCTCCAGTAGGAGCCTAGCAGTCGAGACATGTTCTGGTAGACTGAGTAGAATGGGTGGACTTTACCTTGCCACCAAGGTGAACCAATAGAATTCGAGAATTGTGTTTGTTATACGTTTAAGCTTGGTTCATTGGTGTGTTGTGACCAATCAGGATTTAGACACCCTTACTGTGAAGTGGGAGTTATGGTATATCAACTGGTTGCTCGGAGAGCTAAAAAAGAGATTTGGTACCGAATGCCAGAGTGTGATGAGAGCGCTTTGCTGAGTTGCTAGAATAAAAGAGATTTCCTTTACCTCATCAAACTGAGAGGTCCGACTTTTATTCTAAGTGTTATATTTAAAATTTTTCTACCACACATTCTAACAAGCTTTATTATCTGTGTCAGTAAGCACTGCTTTTACACTAACACTCCTGTAGCCACTAGGGGAGCTTTCATCTCATCTGGGCCCAGCTAAATAATTATGTTACGCATTCTAACAAGCTTTATTATCTGTGTCAGTAAGCCCTGCTTTTACAGTAACACTCCTGCTGAGAGGCTAATTTGATTACCAGTCTTGCCCTTGTCATTAGGAACACATGAGAATTTGCGCAGTGCTGTGGATTCTCACTGGTTTTCCCCAAGACTGGTACGATACATTTTATTCAGTTTCATACCACAGGTGATTGCAAGAGGGATCAATTGGTTTACTTTTATACTGGTGCGAGGAAACTATTATTATGATGGTGGGTTATCAAACACAGTAGCTGGCTACCTCAGACATAAGACGCCCATTATGTACCTGTGTGTCACCTATATGGGCTTGGAATCTGTATATCAATTGAAATAATTATTCATAGCCCAGATAGCATCATGTTATTGTTTCAGCGTTGAAGTATAGTTAAATGCATTGAATTATGGTCAGTGTTAAATTATCAGCATTGAAACTGAATTGATTTTTGGTCAGATTTTCAATATTGAAAAATTAATGGTGGCGAAACCTTGATATAAAGCGACTTTTTCAACATTGAAAATAAGATGCTGAGTTAACATCAATATTATTGAAAATAAAAATGGAAAAATGAATCTATGGGGGGCAGCATGATGGTGCAGTGGTCAGCACTGTTGCCTCACACCTCTGGGACCCGGGTTTGAGTCTCTGCCTGGGTCACGTGTGTGGAGTTTGCATGTTTTCCCCATGTCATTGTGGGGTTTCCTCCAGGTACTCTGGTTTCCCCCCACAGTCCAAAAACACGCTGAGGCTAATTGGACTTGCTAAATTGCCCGTAGGTGTGCATGTGTGAATGTGTGAATGCATGGTGTGTGAGTGTGTGAGTTGTCAACAAAAATGTTTTGTTGACAATGTTAGCTTGGAGCTGTTTGAGTGTTATAGCATTGTTGGCCAAAACCATGTTTACTATCTCCCTCTCTTGCTGTTCTGTGAACATAGGAGGCCTTCCCCCTTGTCGTTCCTGACCCTCAATCCTATGTAGAAAAAAAACAGTAAACAATGGTACAGTATATTCACAGGACAAGCTAACAGAAGTGCTGATACTGCATAGAATACAGTACTGCAAAGCAGTTACTGAAACCATGCAGATGTTCTTGATATGGTGATATTTGTACAATACCTATTTTCCAGCCGCAATGTTCTTATCACACTTGCCACTGTGTATCGGCTTAGATTTGGCTGTACTCGCAGTCCAGCCTCCCTCAGCGTCAGGCCGTGGTTGACAACGTGGTCAACCAGTGTTGGCGGATCTCATTTGTCAGATCCGGTCCTCTTTGAGCACCTTCTTGTCTTCGTCTTCCTCTTCTTCTACCTCCAGCATGGCCTCCATCTCTTCCTCTTCCTCTGTTGATTCCTCTTCCTCCCCTTCCTCCTCCTCCTTCCATTTTGCTTGAAGACCGATGAACTCACCTGCTGCTTTTTATAGTGCTTACACACCTGATTGGTGTGTCTACAATTAAACAAACAAGTGTTTGCACACCTGATGACTGTGTTGAACCAATTGGTTGGACGGTGCGGTTATTTGACAGTCAGTGCTTTGGTATTGCAAGGAAGTGACTTCATGATAGATTTTTGTGTGTGATGTATGTTAAGTGTGTCTAGTGTTTTGCAAATCACTGTGTGTAGAGTTTTGCAACAAGTGTGAGGTTGACAATGTGCTTATAGTTGTGCAAATATGGGCTGCTGTTTTGCTTGTTGAGTGTGCAGTTTTGCTAATAGTGTACTACTTTTAATTTCCGTGTGTAAGCAATCATCAAAAACTGTAAACATACCATTGTACTGTAAGCTTACAATAATACTGTAACAAATTACATATCCAGTTCAGTATAGAATAAAAATAAAAAATAAAAACCTAAATCTCTCCGCCTAGCTGGATCTGGCCACAGGGCCTCGTCAACATCACAGGCTATATTTTCATTTGCAAGGCAACGTGGAAAGAATCTTTTGGAGTGACGAATCCACCCTTGTATGGATGCTGCTTCAATTTGATCACATGCTTCCTCCATAGCTTGAATGAGGGCCGTCTGGACATAGGGCCGGAGATCATAAACCTTCCACCGCCATGCTGAAAAGAACTCTTCGATGGGGGAGTATGGTGGAAGGTAGTGGACTGTAAATAGTGGGTGTAGATGAAACCAGTTTTGGACCTGGGCGGAACGATGGAAAGCCACATTGTCCCAGACGACAATGTATTGCATCTGGTCCCTTTGGTTTGCTGCTGTGATAATATTGTGTAATCGGTCTAAAAATGTAAGAATGAGGTCAGTGTTGTAAGGACCCAAGTTGGCATGGCGGTGGAGGACCCCATTCTGTGTGATGGCAGCACAAAGGGTAATGTTACCCCCACGTTGCCCTGGTACATTGACAATAGCCCTGTGGCCAAGGATGTTTCTTCCCCTTCTTCTCACTGTTGTCAGGTTAAATCCAGCTTCATCAATGTATATAAACTCATGCGGGACTTCTTCCGCATCCATTCGCAAAACTCTCTGAAATACAGCGAAATATCACATTGCGTTATCAATATACTGTAGGTATGCTATACAGTAAAATTACATGTACTGTAAAAAGGTTATGTGTGCAGTACACAATACTACAGTCAGTAAACAAAACATACCGCCACATATTCATGCCGCAGGACTTTCACCCTGTCTGAATTTCTTTCAAATGGCACTTTATACAATTGTTTCATCAGAACTTGATGTTTTTTAAGGATACGGCCTATTGTTGACAGAGAGACCTGTAGGACATTATTGAGAATTTGGTGATCATTGACAATATGGGCTTGAATTTCTCGAAGTCTGATTGTCTTTATTGGCCAAAACGAGGTTTATGATCTCTCTTTCTTGCTCCTGTGTGAATATAGGGCGCCTCCCTCCTTGGTGTTCTCGACGATCAATCCTATGTTGGGCAAACAAAATACATGTAGCTTACTGTAAAATGAAACATGAATACATACCAAAACGGTTGATATAGTACATGCAGTAAGCTATGGATTTTCTGTTGACGGAAGATAAGTTTCTCACCTGTGCTCCTGACGAAATGTCCGAACTATTGATGCCACTGTGTTCCTGCTTAGGTTAGGCTGTACTCTCAGTCCAGCCTCCCTCAGTGTTAGTCCGTGGTTTATTACATGGTCCACAATTGTAGCACGAATTTCGTTACACAGATTTGGTCGTCTTCTTCTTTGTGCATGTCCTACCCCTCCTCTAGGTCTTCCTCTCCCTCTTCCTCTTCCCCTACCTTGGCCTCTTCCTCCACCTTGTTCTCTCCGGATTCCCCCTCTCATCCGTACTCTTCCTCTTCTTCTGACACTGTCCATTTTTGTTGAAGACAGGTGAACTTGCCTGTTGCCTTTTTATAGTGCTTAAACACCTGATTGGTGTGTCTACATTAAGCAAACAAGTGTTTGCAAACCTGATGACTGTGTTGAACCAATTGGTTGGACAGTGCGGTAATTTGACAGTCAGTGCTTTGGTATTGCAAGGAAGTGACTTCATGATAGATTTTTGTGTGTAATGTATGTTAAGTGTGTTTAGTGTTTTGCAAATCACTGTGTGTTATGTTTTGCAAAAAGTGTGAAGCTGAAAATGTGCTTACAGTTGTGCAAATCTAGGCCGGTGTTTTGCTCCTTGAGTATAAGGATTTGTTAATTGTGAGAAAGTTTTAATTTTAGTGTCTAAGCAATTGAAAAAAACTGTAATAACTTGAAAATTGACACACTTAAGTGAACATTTTGTTTTGGCATACAGTTCATTACAAAAATGGAAAGCCCCTCATCTTGCTGGGTTTTTTATCAAGGTAACGAAACACCTTAACCTGTTAATATAAAGAAAAGAAAACGATATGATTCATAAAATTAGGGCAAACATGCCATTTTTGTTCAAAAGTCCACAAAAAACATTTAAAATTGTTTTACTTTGTCGTTGGTATGTATAAAAAGACGCTCATCTGTTTAGAATAAATGTTTGTTTCCAATAAAATTCTTTGGCTTCAATGGTTTTCCGAAAAGTGGCTCTTCTCAATTCGGTTGCCGACCACTGAGCCAGACTGACATCCACTGAGCTGGACAGAAGCATCCGTCGTGAAATTGCTAAGAGTGGCTGCATGTCTAGGCTTTTCTGTTAGTGTTCAGGTAAACAAACTATGTATATAAATTAGGTTTTCCTTTTGCTAAGCAGACAGATGAAATATCTGTGTTCAGTAATAAAATGAGTTGAATAAGTACCTCTGACTGTCAGCCTCTTTCCCATGCGCTCATGCTTTGTGTGGCTCTGCACTGCCATCTGCTGACAGAATAAAGTAGCTGCACCCAAGACATGCTAAAGTCATACTGGAGAATTTCCACAGCAATAGGCATGTTCATGTTCATTATAACCACATTCACGGTGCCTCCTGCTGACAGGCTTGATCGTAGCACATTGCTATGAGTCTTCAGTCAAACTGACACAAATGTATAACATTCATGGTAACTGATATTGTATTTCTCTCCCAAAGCACCATCTGAAGTAAGAATTGTGCTTTTGGGAAAAACAGGATCTGGAAAGTGCAGCGCAGGAAATGTTATCCTGGGGGAAGAGAACGAGTCAGTGAAGATGGTACTGAAGTGGTTTGGGGAGGAAGCCCTGAAACACACAGGTGTCCTCTTCACACAGGCTGATGGGCTTAAAGAAAACCAAACCACTGAGGAATATGTGAAGGAGAACAAGGATCTGAAGGAACTTGTTGATAAGTGTGGAGGCCGAGTCCATGTCATTCACTCTAAGCACTGGAACAGAAAAGATAAAAATGCTCAGTCTGCAGATCTCGTGGAACAACTACAGCAAGTGATGATAGAGAGGAGAGAAGCTGGGGAATCACAGGCTGTTCAGGCACTGGAGGAGATGAAGAACTGGCTGTTAGAACAAAGATCATCACACCTGATCAGGAACCAGGCCAATGGTCAGGAGGACTTTCAAGCTCTGATGGAAACCTGGATGAATCAGAGTGCAGGAGTAATAGCCTTCAGATTAAACAGCTGCTGACAGCTGTAGAGACCATGGTGACAAACAATGGCAGCAGTTATTACGGAAATAAATCACTCCAGGTAATAACAGACGCTATAGAAATGGAGGTGAAAAAGACAAAAGAAGAGATGGAGGAGAGAGGAGAGGAAGCAGGGGAGTTTGAGATCAGGAGAAGAGCAAGACAGAGAGTGAGCTGGGGCAGCAGGCGCAGCAGGAGCTGCTGATGCTGGGGCAGTTGGGCATTAGGGGCAGGAGCAGTAGTAGGAATAGTGGGTGTAACTGCGGGGGGTTTGGCTGCAGCAGGAGCCATAGGAGGGGGGGGGGGGGGGGTTGAAAGAGGCAGAGCTGCAGCCAGAGCAGACAGTGCAGGAGAGACTGCAGACAATGCAGCTGAAGCTGTGGCAGAGATGGCAGGAAAAACTGCGAAAGAAACTTGGGAATCGAGGCAGAGACTGAGAACAGCAAAGGAAACACCTTATAAAACACTGTAGTAGGTCACATGCAGGGAAGCAGCCGCCTGAGTGATAGATGCAAGTAAATAGCTGCTGCATTAATTATATGCAAGGAAAGAGCCGCTTCATTGGTTAAGCTGCAGGCAGGCAGGACTGTCTACTGTGACAGAAGTGTGGGGAGCCACACAAAAGCCAGTGAGACCTGGAGAATAAGCTCACAGACAGCTTCAGCAGGACTCTGCTAAGACGGGATGACTCTGCCCAGCATGAATGGGGTCAACTGTGATCAAATGCTGCACGTGAATCGGGGGGTTTAACCGGCATCCTACCCACATATTTTACATACATGGGCACCGACTGGGAGCATCAAGAATAATTTACTGTAAGAAGCAATGATAATAGAAAATAATGACAAAACATTTCTTCTCAAAGTATTATTAGTTATGTAATTAATGTCATCTAAAGATGAATGTCACTAATATTGTTTTTACAATTCATTAGCATATTTTGTCAAATGAAAATCTATACTTTTCTTCAACACAACGTGCAGCTTCTATCCCAAGCACAATCCACATTATTACTTAAAAGCTTATTGACCCTCTGATTCTGGTATCACTTACTTTTCAGTAATTTCAAGTAAACATTATCTGTGCTGTATTTGTATTATGAAACCAATCCTTGAGTCCAGTATAAAATAACTGAAATAAACACACAGTCATTCAAACTTCAGCACTTTGTTTTTCAATAAAAGCTGCAGCATCAAATCCGGCCAGTTCTGATCTGCCTGCCATTTTTGCCTAAAAACAAATGCTGGTGTTATCAAAAACTGTCATATAGCTATATTCCAGATTTATTACAGCCAAACACATCTCGGAGCTTCGAGGAACCTCCTTCTCCATGCATTTCCCTCCTTCTCACTCTTCCCTCAAATACTGTTACATTTGTCTTTTTTCCACACTCACACCCTGTCTTGATCATACTCTGACTGCATGGCATCCATATGCAGGGCAAACTATTTTACAGTCTTATCTTGTATAATATGACATAAACATTGAATTTGATTTTTTTATTTTCACATCCGAACACAACGCACGAACATGAAGGGATGCGTTTGCATTTGCAACCAACCCCTCCGCAAACCCCCCTGCGGAATACTGGCCACGGACCGGGGTGGGAATCCCCAAGCTGGAAGACTGTACTGCGTCATGTTAACGTTAGCTAGCTAGTTAGCATGGATACAGAGTGCACCGGACTAAAACTATAAAACATTTGCAGCCATTAACTTATAGGTGGTAGTAACACGGAAATGACTCTTTCTGCGTCAAAATAAGGTAACTCTGTGATGTTGATACTTTATCATTTCCTTTAACTTAACCGTACCTTCCTCCCATTCCTCTGTCTCTGCTTATTGACATTTAGGAGAGTGTCAGATATAAATTAACGGTGCAAAATTATCAAAGACAGACACAACAATGAAGAGATGACAAAGACACAGTTTGAAAAGTAAGTATATGTTTTATTGTAAAGCTCTTATCCTATTTTAACTTAGCATATCTTATCATATGTTAACTTAACCTATCTTATTATGTTTTAACTTAGCTTATCTTATCCTATTTTAACTTATCCTATCTTATCTTATCTCATCCTATCTCTTTTGTACATTAACACTTAAACAGTATCTCTATTATCCCTCCGTCCCCGCCCATAACCCACAAGTCCATCAGGAACAATGCCTCTGCAGTCAGTCCTCCTTCTCCGGCCATATCCCATAAGTCCATGGATCCTTGTCAGGAGTTGCTGTTCCGCCGATCGCTGACGCTGCCCCTGGCCTCTCTCTGGTTGTAGATCGCAGGAGCCGTTGCTGTCGGTTCGATGAAGGTACTTCAGTTGGGGCCTCTTCCTCATCGCTCCTGCTTCCTCCAGCGTGGGTAGCCTGTCCCTCCCGCTCCACGGACGAACCCTCTGGCCACGGTGATTTTCTTCTCTTCCAGTCTGGAACAGCCGGTTGTTAAAACAAGGAAAGATTATTGATATAACACATTTTATGCTGTAATTAAAGTGTTCTAATAAGGTCTCTTAAGCCAGGGCTTTACCTTCGGCATGTCAGACACCCTCCGTGTCGATCGGGGCTGCTTGTCCGTGTCATCCTTCTTCTTAATCACGCCTTCATTCATTGTTATTTTTACTTTAATTGTAATTTTAATTTTAATCTTAACTATGTTTATTTCTTTGTTCTCCATTCTTTAGATGGCAAGACACTTCAAAATGCAACCAGTCGTTAAGATGCTCGAAAGCAGTTTGAGAAGATAAGTACATGTGATTCAAAAGCAATCAAGTTGTTGTCACGGACGCCCATTCGTACCATAACAGACAATGCGATCCTATGCAGCTCGTCGGCGACTTTCGGCCGCGTTCGGCTCCGATTCGACTGTAAGCAGATTGCCACTCTGACGTATGTGGCGCGAGACTCGGGCTTTCGGACTCAAACGCTCATAGCAATAAATCTTATGGAGAATCTCCATTAATCCATTTAAAACCTAAAACTGGTTGCATCAGAAGCGTTTCAGCAGTTTGCAAACCATAAAGACTATTTACAAGGTAATGAAACTGTTATATAAATGTGAATACGTGTGTAGGCTTGTCCCGAATTGAAAATCTCATGCCAACAAGCTGACCCAAGTTGGCAACCCTGCGTAAGTCGCCCCCCTTATTTTATATGCAAAAATGATCATATGCAGGGGGCACATAACTGATATGAAAGTACTCATTCGCTGTCTAAAGCGATACGCGCGGTAATGTTTTGTAGCAGCGCAAATGCGTATTTACTTTATGTGCATACGCGCTGTTATGACAAGAAATCATTGTGTATTTTAGCCTTCATGCCGCGAAAGAATTACAAATTAGCCTAAATGTTAAGATGCACGGTAATTTCTTGTCATAACAGCGTGAATGCACATAAAATAAATACGCATTTGCGCTGCTACAACAAGGAGTTGCCCCGCGTGTACGAGGAATGCGTACTTGCGCACCATGCAGTTATGTGCGCTCCTGATCATATGTATAGTATATTGTACAATAAATGCTATAATATTTAAGTCGTATCGTTTGCTGTTTTTTAATATTTTAATCATCATTTTCTTCGTTCATTCCTGACGACAATTGGGCCAGAGACTGTCATACGCTCTCGGTAACACTCACAACCAGATGTAGCACAACAGTGAAACATTTACAAATGTGACAAAAGGTCTTCTCTGTGTCCATTAATTCACACATAGAGTTTTAATCCCGTTTCATGAAAAGCTGTAGTTATGTTGCCCCTGACAATTCCAAAATTCTTTTTGCAGCAAACTGACAAACCGAATAAGCCCAGGACACTGGAAAATGCTTGAAAAACATGGTAAAGTAGATTTCAGCATTTTCTGTCGTTACATTTGTATTAGAATTGTAAGAAATGTTTTCGTTAGTATTATATTGCATTTTGCCGGATGTTCCTCAACAGATTGGTTCTGTGGACTGTGGCGCGTTCCTGTTGATTGTTGTCACGTCACGGATCGGGGAAGCAGGAGCAGGAAGATGGAGAATCTGGAAACCAGCTAGGAACACAGGACAATAGAAGTAGGGACTTAAATGACTGGACGGGGAAAATATATTTTGACGCGGAGTTCAATACATAGAACTAATGAAAACAACTGGAAACAGCGAATGACATCGGGATTCCACACGAGGTTAACGAGGGGGCGTGGCACTCGGGAGGATCGGACGAGCGCGCGTGACAATTGTAAGAGAGACCACCTTGAATTGTTGGACTTAACACTTGTGATACAGAGAATGTATTGAAGTGTTTTTCCCCTCCCTTTTATCAGTATGCACTGTGCATGGCCTTGGTGTGTCTTGAGTATTACAAAATGCACCATGAACTGTCTGTATTATATATCTATATTATATTTTTATTTAGGCCATAATATGTGATCTTGATCTGTGGTTTTTCAGTGAGTTGGAGGGATTTGACAAAAACATCCTTTTAGAAATGCGTGAGGAAGTAAGTTCTTTTCTTTTTGACAAGTAGTGTATCTGTCAGGTTTGTGACACAACAGAGAAATTAAATATTTTATTTCACTCCTCAGGGTCAAGACTCTGGTCTCCAGCTCACCGCTCTGTGTTACATCTCCATGGCCATTTTGTCTGATAGTATCATTCGATTTTTCTATGCTATAGTTTTTTTATGTTTAATCATTGCACGGTATATAAATTATTATAAATAATAGTTTATTTTCCTCGTGATGTATGTGTGCCTAAAAGTATTAAATAGAAGTAAAAGTTTCCTCAGTAATGTATTCCATGAACTGATATTTTCCCAACAAAACCCATGTTTGCATTCAAGTCTCTGTCATATTTTCTACATAATATTTGCAACAACCATTATGAAAATTTTGCAGAATATGTACTACAAGCCTCTCCAGTTGCAGCCACACCCATATCCAAACTCACATATAAGGTATATTTGTATATTGTTTCCAAGGTACCAGCATTCCTACAGAACCATGTTACATAATATATCCACATATAGGCAATTTCAGTGTGAGTCCTGATGCATTATGCATACTGCTTTCAAATCTGTCATCAAAGCATTGACTGTAAAAAACATGGAGACCAAAATGTCTCTAAAAGGTGAAAACGCAACATGTCAAGCGCCCCCTACTGGCTGGCTGCAGTACTATTATTAGCACCACCCATACCAATGTGTTTCAGTGGTAAGAGGCGATTTTCCACATTACTTTCATGTCTTTCCATCTACACAATAACAAAACATTTCTTCTCAATGTATTATTAGTTATGTAATTAATGTCATCTAAAAATGAACGTCACTAATATTATTATTACAATTACTTTGAATATTTTGTAAAATGAAAATCTATACTTTTCTTCAACACAACGTGCAGCTTCTATCCTAAGCACAATCCACATTATTACTTAAAAGCTTATTGACCCCCTGATCCTGGTATCACTTTTCAGTCATTTCAAGTAAACATCATGTGTGTTGTATTTGTATGAGGAAACCAATCTTATCAACATCAACAACTGAAATAAACTCACAATCATTCAAACTTCAGCACTTTTTAATTTTGTTTTGTCTTTCATTAAAAGCTGCAACATCAAATCTGGCCAGTTCTGATCTGCCTGCCATTTTTGCCTAAAAAATAAATGCTGGTGTTATCAAAAACTATGTCATATAGCTATATTCCAGATTTATTACAGCCAAACACATCTCGGAGCGCCGAGGAACCTCCTTCTCCTTACATTTGGGGAAGATGGTGGCGCAGGAGGTAGTGCTATCGTTTAGCAACCAGAGAGTTGCAGGTTCAAGCCCTAGTTTCTACTGACCCCATGAAAGTGTCTTTGAGCAAGACACTGAACCCCAAATTGCTCCTGGCGTGCAGGTTGGCGCCTTGCATGGCAGCCTCCGCCCCCGGTGTGTGGATGGGTGAATGTGAGGCATGAATTGTAAAGCGCTTTCAGTTCTCATAAAAGTAGAAAAGCACATTTACCATGTGTGTTTTGGATTTGGATTGTATTGGTGTGTAGTCAATCGCTCATGTACATGCTCAATCGCAGTAACATTTTCACAGGAATTTCGGAGACAGAAGTGCTAATTCTATGGGGGTGTATTCAGTGGGAAAGGTGTGTATGTAGGGCATGTCCCCCCCTTCGTCGTGTTAGATATTCTGTTTCCCCCCCTGTGTGTTAAGTAGTGGGGTTGCTCTTGCATGTTTAATAAAAGATTGTACTACACTGCTTGTCCTGGCATATTGCCTGTGGTTTGGGGGGAGGTTAATCTGTGTGTGTGACCGTGAGTGACACGACATGTGTGCTACAGTATACATCCAGTATGTAACTGTATAAAGTAAAACTCACTGTGTAATATAAAATGCAAATGGAATACTGTAATATGAAACATTGCAGTAAGAGGACAATATTACAGTACAGGGCACATTGTTGGATTACATATCTGTTGGCTCTATTAAATGTTTGAATGGTTGAGGACATGGTTGTTCTCCCATCATTCGGCCGACCAGCCTCAGCCATTGTAAGGCCATGATTGAGGACCGAAATATATATATACAGTACTGTGCAAAAGTCTTAGGCAGACAAAGAAAATGATGTTTAGATTATCCTCCTGTTGGTGTAAAACTATGATATGATGCCTGTCAAAGTGTGTCAGCTTCGCCATTTCAGAACCTCTGCTAAAATCATCCTAGTATTTGCAGCGACCGTCCAGTGCAGCCATGTATTTTTTGGCTTGGCCACTAGCAGACCTCATACAGCTAGTCAATCTGTCACTGACTTTTTAAACCAATATATTTATATATTTAATTGAGCTATTTGTGAAATTTAACAAAATCATGGAACGGCTGAGGTCCCCCTGAGGAGAAGTTTGGGAACTGAAGCGGTGTTCATCTAGCCATCCAACTAGATATCAGTAACTTTTTAGAAAACTTAAGAAATTATTACTAGTTTTTATTGTGTTACTCTTAATTTGCACCCGTTCTAATGTTAAATTGTGCTTTTTTTTCTAAGCCAAAGTACACTTGCTACCCAGATAAACAGCTTCAAACATTTCTTTGGACTGCCTAAGACTTTTGCACAGTACTGGATATATATACATGCACAGTTGTACAGATGTATAGAGAACATGCTTGAGCGATTATGACAACCATTTTGCAGGTAATGAGTTATATAATGAACTAACACCAGATGTCAGACTTTTCAACAGAGAACCAGTATAATATATTTTGACCAACATGTCATGAACAATTGAAAATGTAGGATTGTACATAATTATTCGCATGACTGAGCCAAAGCATTTGCAATTTGACCAAAAGAATGAGACTTTGCATTTATGATGTGCAAAAGGGACTCGATGATGTGGAGGTTGTACAAGTAGTTATGAGAATTTCATTTCTGATCTGAGAAATGTACCAAAGCGACCGAGAAAACCTTGTTCTGCTGTACACTAGAGTAAATGCATGGGCTGGACTATTCACAGTCCCTTAGAAGAAGCTAAATCACATTTCCTTGGAATTACATCAAATAAAATACTCTATTATTTTAGAAATCTGCTGCAATCTGCTGAAGGGCTGTTTGCTCTGGTGGGTCCAGGCCAGTCATTGGCAACGTCAGCACTGGTGTTTTGACAGGTCGCTGCTGCCTGTATTTTGTCTGAAATTTTGTGGTTTCCTTTCAATAAGCTGTCAGGCTGTAGAGTCACACAGAGGCTGTTCTTCCCTGACTTCAGCTCTGAAGTCAAACCTCAGAGAGCTGGATCTGAGCTACAATCACCCAGGAGACTCAGGAGTGAAGCTGCTCTCTGCTGTACCGGAGCATCCCAGCTGTAAACTGGAGAAGCTGAAGTGAGTAGAGAATGAATATTTTATGTTGGTTTAAGTCAAGTTTATTTGTATAGCACATCTTCATACAAGAAGGTAATTCAAAGTGCTTTCCAGAAAAGATGATTAAAAATAAAATGCATAATGCACAAAGTAAAATCGTGGGAATACATATGAAAATAAAACATTTAGTGCATGTGTGAGTGACTGGTGTGTGAGTAACTGGTGTGTGAGTGTGCCCTGCGATGGGCTGGCCCCCCATCCTGGGTTGTTCCCTGCCTCGTGCCCATTGCTTCCGGGATAGGCTCCGGGCGACCCGATAGGATAAGTGGTTTGGAAAATGGATGGATAAAACAATAAATTAAAAGAACATGACATATAAGGACAGATATTAGAAGTGACAAACTGCCAGTCCCATCAGACTGCCATCGCCCTGCGGCCCAGGGTGCTCCGGTGACAGGAGCACTTATGTTCCACCATGCTGTTCGTTATGGACACACTGTGGGCAGCACAGGGATTCAGATCGGCCAGGCCGTTCCTCCCAATCACACCCTTCCAGGTTTCACTGTCGCTACGCACATCAGCGTTTATGTCGCCCAGCAGGACGATGCAGTCCCCACGGGGGGCACCTCCCAGCCCCCCTCTCAGGTCTCCAAGCAGGCCAGGTTCTCTGAGCTGGTGTTCGGTGCATACGCATAAACAGTCAGACCCCGTCCCCCAACTCGAAGGGGAAGGGAGGTAACCCTCTCACTCACTGGGGTGAACTCCAACGTTCTGGCACTGAATTTGGGGGGGGGGGGCTATTAGCTTATTTCACAGAGGTCACCATTTTCAAAATGAAAACAAGGCTGAGGTGGGATTAATTCCACAAAATTCGTTGATGCTAGTGTGCCATATTGTTGTGAACCAGGATGTACATCTTATCAAAGACGAGAATGTGATCAAGGTTTGTCTTTCCCTTGATTTCCTTGTAACCGGGACACTTAGAAGCTCAGTTCAAAGTTAGAAAACACACTTTTGCAGAATCATGGATTTACAGTAGTGAGGATGTATCATATAACCAAGCTGCCTCCTGCTATAATTCCTCACAGTGGGGCTGAAGATTTTTATTTTCTATGTGAAAACCCATGATCCATTGGAGGTGAAGTACCTGACTCTGCTTGGACCTAAAATATATTCATACCCCTTTGATTAACTCTGTAATGTACCATATATGTTTAGTAATATGTATCCAGCGTTTTCAGCCTCTCTCAGGATAATAGTGCTTGTGCTTGTTGTCTCAGAAAATTGTAAATTCAGAAAATAAATCAAGCTTGTTAATGACTAACGTTAGTCATTCACGCTGCAAACAATATTTTGATATTTGCTGATTAGCTAGTACATTAACACTTAGGCTACGCCTGTCAAAATCGTTAACTTACCTTTAATATCAGTAATGTTACCCTCTATTCAGTTGCTGTATCCTTTTAACAGAACTGCTCTTGATATTCAACATCCCTCCTCAGCCCATTTTTCAGCATCGTTTATGGTAAAATGTGGCACCAGCCAAAGTTTACGGTCCAAGCCGTTGTTATGTGACTGTACTTCCAGGCTTCCACTTGGGGTGACTCCCTCCTCTGCCTCGCTTTCCATTCAAAATGGCGGCCGTGTGAAATCAGCACATAAGTAGACCCACACCTGCCCAGCGCCTCTCACCAGGGGCAAGTCAAGAGTGGAATAGAGGGGAGTCCAGCCCCTCTCAAGCCCAACATGTGCATATATTTAGTCGGTATCTCTCTACCTCCCCAACCAGCTCAGGTTCCTTTCCCACCAGAGAGGTTACATTCCATGTTCCTAGAACCAGAACTGGTAGCCGATGATCGGTCCGCCTAGGCCCCTGCATACACTGCCACCTCATCCACACTGCACCCAACCCCCACAACTCGCCCCGCAGATCTGACACGGTTCCCTGGTAACCAGCCGACACCTGCCACACTGCTCCATAATGTCAGGCCAGCGTCCACCTCTCTGTCCCCTGATGCCTGGCCAGCACCCACCTCAATGTCCCCAGACGTCCAGCCGGCGCCGACCTCATCTCCTGACGGCCTGCTGGTGCCCACTTTCTATCCTGACGTCCCATGGGCACATGCCACCAGCCCAGAGAAGATGGATCCAGAGGATGTCCTGCTGGACTGCCCTGGGTCCTGCTACGTGGTCCCTCCTTCATCCCAGACTCCGGTTACTCTGGTCCCAGTTTCTTGGGTGGTCACCAGTATCAACAGGAGTCCAAGAAAGCGGCAGGCAGAATGTCTGTCTCCCAGAGAGGGTTTGCCAGTCTCTGCTCTTGCCCTGTATGTGCCTTGCCATCTTCCTGTTCCTGTCCTGTTGTCTCCTTGCTGCCCTACTGCTCTGCGGTTCTCTCATCACCTCCCAACCCCTCACGTCCTCCAGCCCTGCTGGCCCCCCCAGACCCTCTGGTCCTGTGATTCGGCAGAGTTCAGCCTCACCTGGAAAGGGGCCTAGGAGGGTCCCCAGCCCCGAATCTTCACCTGGCTTCCCTGGATGCCCCATGTTATTCCATTTTGTGCCTCAGTGTTTGTCTTGTTGCTCTGTCCCGCCTGTATCTCTCCTTGTCTTCTGCATCCTGTGCCCCTGTTCTTGTTGACCCTCCAGCTGTCCGTCCTGTTTTGGGGTCTGACAGCACTGCTGTACCTGTGGCTCCTAGCTTTTCCTTTATCCGCTCCATGTCCTTAGTGATGTCCTGCAACTGCTCTTATGTCTGGTGTTGCTGTCTGTCTAGTGTTCTGTCTAGTCTTGTCTGGTCTTGTCCTGTCTACCATCTGTTCTGTCGTCCCCTGTCTAGTCCAGAGTCCAGTCTGGTTCCATCCCTGTTGTCTAACCCCCTTGGATTTCATGGCCGGAGCGCATGCTTTTGGTGGGTTGGGGGGGGGGGGGGGGGGTACTGTCACATTAAGCAATGCCATTCTTATCCAATATGCTTGTCCATTTATGTGTCAACGCATGTTCTGACCATCCATGCTCTCTGCCTCCCCACATTTCCAGGTGCTGCCCAGGGGGGGGGGGGGGCACCATCTCAGCTGAAGTCCTGGTTCTGTCCCATGGAGGGGTGACACTGCGAATTGGACCTGCTAACTGTGTCATCCTGGGTGCAGCCTTGAGTGTCACCCTACACAGGCCAGCGTGGAGAACAGGCTTATTGACAGACTTTAATCACACCTCACACCTGGCCTTTAGCAAGCAGCTCCACTCTTTTCTGTTCTCAGTAATATTAGTCTGCCCGGGGGGGTTGGGCAGCCAGTTGTCCATGTGCTCCCAGAGGTCTTTTTTTCTCCTTACTAGGGGTTTATTGGTTCCTCTCCTCCGTTGTCATCTGGCTTTCTTTATTTAATATCTTTCTTTCCTTTTTCCCGTTGTGTATTACTGTCTTTAATGATGTTGAAATGTATGACTACACATCTATGTAAAGTGCCTTGGGACGACTCTGTGAGGCACTATATAAAAATGAAATTAAATGTCCCGCCTCCTCCCTGACGTGGCTCTAACAGGCCATGTTTGCTGCTTGTTGGTCTCACGTCTCGTTCCAGCCCTCGTGTTAAACACTCCCAGCTGTCTCCAGTCTCTTCCATCATTAGTCCTCCATTTAAGTGCTTCCTGGTCCTGTGTTCCCCAGTTCGATCACTGATGTTGTGCCTTATGTGTTGCCGGCTCCATAGCCTCCCATCCTGATCCCAGTAAGTCCCTGTTTGGTGTCTGAGAAACACCTGCTGCACGAGTCTTTCATCCCGGTGACCACGACACCAACCACCAGTGATGTCTGTGGAGCCCAGAAATACCAGCCTAGCTGCACTAGTGCCCAGGCAGCACCTTGACAGCAGCATGTTTGCATTGTTATATTTGCCTCACTTGTTCACCACTTTCAGCAACAGTATCTGCTATGTACTAGAACTGTAATCATATGTGAGTGAGTCTGTCTGCTTTGAAGGAGCAGAGATCCCAGCTCCTTACTGTAGGTACAGGGCACAGAAACGGGTAAATCCTGTAAGGTAACATTCTTACAGTCAGCATAGATTCCAACACAGTTCTGGAATATGAAGTTCATAGTCAGTCATCATTTTGTAGCATTAAAATGTAACTTTTAAATAAATCCTAACAGTATGTGTGATTGTGGGGGGGTGTGGGGTCTCGGGGTGTAACCTCTGTCTCTTGGCTTGTTTCCTGTCCCTCCTGCTGTATGTGTGAAGTCTGCATGTTCTTCCAATGTGGGCTTTCTCCTCCTACTTTGGAGAACATGAAACTGCGATCAGCCGATTGGAATCTCTAAGCTGCCCTTAGTGTGAGTCTGTATGTGTGAGTTTGTGCTCTGCTATAAACTAGTATCCTGTCCATTGTGTCCCCCGCCCTGTGCCACCTGGGACAGGCTCCAGGCTCCCCACCCCCCCGTACAGGATAAGCAGTAATGCAGGACGGCTCCACACTGTTCCAAAGAAATGGCGCTACAGCTCCCTTCAGGACTTCAGACCAGCTGCTCTCACTTCACACCTCCAGGCTTGTGGGTGTGGTTCCCACTCCTGGTTCTGCATGTACAGCTTGCATGTTCTCCCCGTGTTCCTGTGGGTTTCCTCAGGTTTCCTCATGCTGTCCAAGATCATGCAGTTTGGTGAATTAGTGTCTCTTGATTGTCCTCAGCATGTGAGTGAGTGTTTGCCCTGTGATGGACTGGCATCCCATCCAGGGTGTCTCTGCCTTGTGCCCTGTGCTTCCTGTGATGTGTGTGTCCCATAACCCTGTACTGGATAAGTGGTTATTGGAATTAGTTGGTATGGGGCGCTGTTTGTAAAGGTAGCAAACATTTTTGTACTTGCCACTTTTTCAACATTTAGTGCAATTTTCTGACTTTTAGCTAGAAGTCAATGGTGTTGTGGATCATCAGGTTTTTTTGCTGTGTAAATTATGTTCGAAATTGTTTATCATATGTAAATATAAATGGTTTGTCTATATATAAATATTAAATGTAAATGTAAATATAAATATAAATGTTAAATATAAAACTTAAATCTAAATGTTAAATCTAAATGTAGACTCTAAATGTTGAGAATGTATGCAAATTAGCCACGCCCATTTCTGTAAAATGGGCGGTACCAATGAGAGCGCAGGATAGGGCTGATGCGGGACAACATGGCGAATTTCGCTCTCTTAGAGGCCATAGAATGTGCAGTTTTGGCAGGTGTTTGCGCTGCGTTACATGGTATTGCTACACAGCCGGGAGCAACATAATGTACACCTTCCACTGTGGCATCGAGAAGTTTTATAGTGGGTAATATTTGTGTGAGTTTATCCATGACAGTATGGTATTGGATCAGTGGGTAACGCCTCAGTGAGGTTATCCATGTCAATATGGTATTACATCAGTGGGTAATGCTTGTGGGAGGATATCCATGTCAGTATGGTATTAGATCAGTTAGTAATGCTTCTGGGAGGTTATCCATGACAGTATGGTATTAGATTAGTGGGTAATGCTTGTGGAAGGTTATCCATGACAGTATGTTATTAGATCAGTGGGTAACGCCTGAGTGAGGTTATCCATGACATTATGGTATTAGATCAGTGGGTAACGCCTGAGTGAGGTTATAGATGTCAGTATGGTATTAGATCAGTGGGTAATGCTTGTGGGAGATTATCCATGGCAATATTTTATTGGATCAGTGGGTAATGCTTCTGGGAGGTTATCCATGATAGTATGGTATTGAATCAGTGGGTAACACCTGAGTGAGGTTATCCATGTCATTATGGTATTAGATCAGTGGGTAATGCTTATGGAAGGTTATCCATGACAATATGGTATTGGATCAGTGGGTAATATTTGTGTGAGTTTATCCATGACAGTATGGTATTGGATCAGAGAGTAATGCTTGTGGGAGGTTATCCATGACAGTATGGTTTTAGATTAGTGGGTAATGCTTGTGGGAGGTTATCCATGACAGTATGGTATTAGATCAGTGGGTAATGCTTGTGGGAGGTTATCCATGACAGTTTGGTATTAGATCAGTGGGTAACGCTTGTGTGAGGTTATCGATGTCAGTATGGTATTAGATCAGTGGGTAATGCTTGTGGGAGGTTATCCATGTCAGAATGGAATTGGATCAGTGGGTAATGCTTGCGGGAAGTTATCCATGACTGTAGGGTATTGGATCAGTGTGTAACGCCTGAGTAAGGTTATCCATGTCAGTATGGTATTAGATCAGTGGGTAATGCTTGTGGGAGATTATCCATGACAGTATGTCATTGGATCAGTGGGTAATGCTTCTGGGAGGTTATCCATGACAGTATGGTATTGAATCAGTGGGTAACGCCTGAGTTAGGTTATCCATGTCAGTATGGTATTAGATCAGTGGATAATGCTTGTGGGAGGTTATCCATGACAATATGATATTGGATCAGTGGGTAATATTTGTGTGAGTTTATCCATGACAGTATGGTATTGGATCAGTGAGGTTATCCATGTCAATATGGTATCAGATTAGTGGGTAATGCTTGTGGGAGGATATCCATGTCAGTATGGTATTAGATCAGTTAGTAATGCTTCTGGGAGGTTATCCATGACAGTATGGTATTAGATCAGTGGGTAATGCTTCTGGGAGGTTATGCATGACAGTATGGTATTAGATCAGTGGGTAACGCCTGAGTGAGGTTATCGATGTCAGTATGGTATTAGATCAGTGGGTAATGCTTGTGGGAGGTTATGCATGACAGTATGGTATTGGATCAGTGGGTAATGCTTGTGGGAGGTTATCAATGTCAGTATGGTATTAGATCAGTGGGTAATGCTTGTGGGAGTTTATCCATGACAGTATAGTATTAGATCAGTGGGTAATGCTTGTGGGAGGTTATCCATGACAGTATGGTATTAGATCAGTGGGTAACGCTTGTGTGAGGTTATCGATGTCAGTATGGTATTAGATCAGTGGGTAATGCTTGTGGGAGGTTATCCATGTCAGAATGGAATTGGATCAGTGGGTAATGCTTGTGGGAGATTATCCATGACAGTATGGTATTGAATCAGTGGGTAACGCCTGAGTTAGGTTATCCATGTCAGTATGGTATTAGATCAGTGGATAATGCTTGTGGGAGGTTATCCATGACAGTATGGTATTGAATCAGTGGGTAACGCCTGAGTTAGGTTATCCATGTCAGTATGGTATTAGATCAGTGGGTAATATTTGTGTGAGTTTATCCATGACAGTATGGTATTGGATCAGTGAGGTTATCCATGTCAATATGGTATCAGATTAGTGGGTAATGCTTGTGGGAGGATATCCATGTCAGTATGGTATTAGATCAGTTAGTAATGCTTCTGGGAGGTTATCCATGACAGTATGGTATTAGATCAGTGGGTAATGCTTCTGGGAGGTTATGCATGACAGTATGGTATTAGATCAGTGGGTAGCGCCTGAGTGAGGTTATCCATGTCAGTATGGTATTAGATCAGTGGGTAATGCTTGTGGGAGGTTATCCATGACAGTATGGTATTAAATCAGTGGCTAACAGTTGAGAGGGGTTATATATGACAGTATGGTATTAGATTAGTGGGTAATGCTCTATGGAGGTTATCCATGACAGTATGGTATTAGATCAGTGGGTAACGCTTGAAAGAGATTATCCATGACAATATGGTATTAGATCAGTGGGTAACGCTTCTGGGAGGTTATCCATGACAGTATGGTATTAGATCAGTGGGTAACTCTTGATGGAGGTCAGCCAGGACAGTATGTTGGTAGGTCAGGGGTGACGTTTGGGCCCTTCTATGTATTGACACTATTGTGCTGGAAGGGTTCGTGTCCCTCTGTGAGGTTAGCAGCTATGTTGTTGGGGGAGCTGCCCCTCTTTGGGTCTCCTAAGGCAAATTGTTTCTGGGTGAGCGGCCAGACAAAGTGTGAGTCACTAACACTAAGGATCATGTGACCCTGCCCACATTGGGGAGACCGGGACCCTTCCCTGGAGCAGGTGAGCGCCTAATTTACATGGGCCTCCTCTGCAGGGCGAGCCGTGGGGGTTGGGTGCAATGTGGATCAGGTGGCAGTGTATGCAGGGGCCTAAGCGGACCCATCATTGGCTACCAGTTCTGGTTCTAGGAACATGGAATGTAACCTCTCTGATGGGAAAGGAACCTGAGCTGGTTGGGGAGGTAGAGAGATACCGACTAAATATATGCACAGGTTGGGCTTGAGAGGGGCTGGACTCCCCTCTATTCCATTCTTGACTTGCCCCTGGTGAGAGGGGCTGGACTCCCCTCTATTCCACTCTTGACTTGCCCCTGGTGAGAGGCGCTGGGCAGGTGTGGGTCTACTTATGTGCTGATTTCACACGGCCGCCATTTTGAATGGAAAGCGAGGCAGAGGAGGGAGTCACCCCAAGTGGAAGCCTGGAAGTACAGTCACATAACAACGGCTTGGACTGTAAACTTTGAGCTGGTGCCACATTTTACCATAAACGATGCTGAAAAATGGGCTGAGGAGGGATGTTGAATATCAAGAGCAGTTCTGTTAAAAGGATACAGCGACTGAATAGAGGGGAACATTACTGATATTAAAGGTAAGTTAAGGATTTTGACAGGCGTAGCCTAAGTGTCAATGTACTAGCTAATCAGCAAACATCAAAATATTCTTTGCAGTGTGAATAACTAACGTTAGTCATTAACAAGCTTGATTTATTTTCTGAGTTTACAATTTTCTGAGACAACAAGCACTATTATCCTGAGATAGGCTGAAAATGCTGGATACATATTACTAAACATATATGGTACATTACAGCGTTAATCAATGGGGTATGAATATATTTTAGGTCCAAGCAGAGTCAGGTACTTCACCTCAAATGGATCATGGGTTTTCACATAGAAAATAAAAATCTTCAGCACCACTGTGAGGAATTATAGCAGGAGGCAGCTTGGTTATATGAAACATCCTCACTACTGTAAATCCATGATTCTGCAAAAGTGTGTTTTCTAAATTTGAACTTAGCTTCTAAGTGTCCCGGTTACAAGGAAATCAAGGGAAAGACAAACCTTGATCACATTCTTGTTTTTGATGATGTACATCCTGGTTCACAAGAATATGCCACACTAGCATCAACGAATTTTGTGGAATTCATCCCACCTCAGCCTCGTTTTCATTTTGAAAATGGTGACCTCTGTGAAATAAGCTAATAGCCCCCCCCCCAAATTCAGTGCTAGAACGTTGGAGTTCACCCCAGTGAGCGAGAGGGTTACCTCTCGTCTCCTTCGAGTTGGGGGAGGGGGTCTGACTGTTTATGCGTATGCACCGAACACCAGCTCAGAGTACCTGGCCTGCTTGGAGACCTGGTAGGGGAGCTGGGAGGTGCCCCCCGTGGGGACTGCATTGTTCTGCTGGGAGACATTAACGCTGATGTGCGTAGCGACAGTGAAACCTGGAAGGGTGTAATTGGGAGGAACGGCCTGGCCGATCTGAATCCCTGTGCTGCCCACAGTGTGTCCATAACGAACAGCATGGTGGAACATAAGTGCTCCTGTGACCGGAGCATCCTGGGCCGCAGGTCGATGACCGATGGCCGTCTGATGGGACTGGCAATTTGCTACTTTTAATATCTGTCCTTAAATGTTTCATGTTCTTCTAATTTAATTTTTTATTGTCATATTTAGTCGTACGATTTTACTTTGTGCATTAAGAATTTTATTTCTTATCATCTTTTCTGGAAAGCACTTTGACTGACCTTCTTGTATGAAAATGTGCTATACAAATAAACTTGACTGAAACCGACATAAAATATTCATTCTCTACTCACTTCAGCTTCTCCAGTTTACAGCTGGGATCCTCCAGTACAGCAGAGAGCAGCTTCACTCCTGAGTCTCCTGGGTGATTGTAGCTCAGATCCAGCTTTCTAAGGTTTGACTTCAGAGCTGAAGTCAGGGAAGAACAGCCTCACTGTGACTCTACAAGCCTGACAGCCTATTGAAAGGAAACCACAAAATTTCAGACAAAATACAGGCAGCAGCGACCTGTCAAAACACCAGTGCTGACGTTGCCAGTGACTGGCCTGGACCCACCAGAGCAAACAGCCCTTCAGCACCCCCCCCCCCCCCCTTCCCCCATCCCAGGTCTCCCTGTTGCTGATAAAAAGCTGCCATTCGGGGGTAATATTCTGCACTTGGGTTTGCCTGAGTGCCTCTGTTCCTGCAGCTGCCACACACTGTTCACTGAAGCTCACCTTTTAGCGTCACTGACTGTAATAACAGACATAAATGATTGGCTTCTAAATTAGACCATCCAGTGAGAGCGACCCACTGCATCAAACAACTGGACTCTCTCATCCCCAGTCCTGCCAGAAGAAGAGCACTGAGGACAGAGAGGATGAGACCCTGGACTGACATCAAGATCAAATGGTGTGACATCATAGAAACCGTAAAAGGCCCACGGTCGAGCAGAGAACCACCCGTGAGGAAGTGAGGAATGCCGACAGGAGGCGGTTGGTATTAGATCAGTGGGTAATGCTGGTAGAGTAACCAGTTCTCCCACCCACTCCTTATTTATTACATCCTTCTTCCTTTGAATTTTTGCCTGCTGTCGTGTCACAGAGACACAGAGTTTGGCCAAAACACACTGATGCTCTTTTTTGGGCAATGTAACAATGCTGCTGATATAAGACCCATACAGAGTATCAGACATATGAGTGTCCCAGTTTACCTCTGTCCCATTTAACATTCACCCAGCCCAAAAGGTCTCACAGTACATTCCATACCTGTTGGCAATATGAATACAATGAATGATTTCAATGATCAAATTCACCTTGTACTGCAAAGGAAGAACTGCAATCAACTGCATTCCCTGGCACAACAACCGCCCTGTGTACCAATCGACGTGTCTGGAGGGCTAAGAGCTGCCAGCCATCGCTGTGACCGGGTCCCTCATCCTATATGAAGCCGCTCAGTCCCCACAAGCCGTAGTGAGGAATTGTCTCTATGAAAAATGACCCTTTTCTTTCCCGAGTGCTTGCAGCTCCCTCTGTGTTGTCCTGTGTGTGTGACGCAGCTCCTGACCCCCTGCCCAGTCAGCATGATCCCCAATCCCCATTTATCCCCAGTTATCACTTTGCGAGGCTGGAGACGTCCTGCCATTTCCTGCAGACTTCAGTCCCAGATCACTGATGGCCACAGTAGCCTTTCATCCCGGCAGTGATTCCCTCCATTGTTCCCCCACCTCCTCCATTAGTTGTATCGCCGCCTTGCAGAGCTGATGTTTCCTCTTTCTCTGGCTGCTGTCCATGGTTTCTTTGTACAAATGAGCCCCATCACGTTTTCAGTCTGTTGGTATATTTGCAACTGATAATTTAATTTGTTATTCCATCTGTGCGTTTTCACACATTTAGATTTGGATTATATGTTATATTGTTCATGTTTACATGCATCATGTAGCAATGATTTGACTCGCATTTTGCTATTGACAAACTTGGAATCGATTTTCCTGTTATTGACAGTTTGTGCTTTTCTCACATGGAGGCTGGGAAGAGCCAACAAAGCCTACTTAAAGTTTGTCTGTTAATTCTGGAATAACAAAGGCTTTTAGAAAACACACATAGACCACACTCATTCTTTACTTAAATTGTTTATTATTTTGTTTATTATTCGCTAAGACTGATCGCCTTTGGGAAAGCCATCTGTCACGCCTCCCGGGTGTAGACCGACGGAGAGGTCCAATTAGAGTCCAAAACGGGAGACTACATAAGCGTGACACATGCAATTTGGGTTGCGAAGTATTTGCCTATGTTCTATAGCAGTACAGAGCGATTTCTTGTCCGTTGTCTTTCCCTAGTTTCCTACCGCTTCCGTCTGCCCATTGTGTGTACCTTACCCTGTTTACCTTCCTTCCCCAGACCAGCCCTCGACCCTGAACCTCCTGCCCTGCCTTCCCTACCAGTCCCAGGATCTCTCGTCTCGCCTTCCCTGTGTTGTCCTGTCCCATGCCTGCCCGTAGGACTGACCACCCCGGCTGCTGACCTCCTTTTCCGACCACGACCATCCTATCCGTCTCGCCCCTTGAAAGTCCGTTGCCTGAGTGATCTAATAAAGATCAATTGGTTCTGCACCTCTGGGTCTGTGCTTCCCTGCGAGAGCTCGGTTGACACCATCCCTGACTACTAACTCTGAAAGAAGGAGATGTGAACATCCCCAGCAACTACTGCAGGCCTGTCAGGCTTTAAATTATGCAAATTATAAAGATAAAGAAGTTAATTGCAAAAAACTTTATGGATGGAACAGTATTTTCAGAAATTCTGTTTGAGAGCCCTTAGCACATGAACATTTTAAAGCCTGTGGTCCACACAGATCTGTACAGTACAGTGAGAGCTGATTATAGGAGAGATTCATCTCTCATAGCTGACAGGCGGCTGATGTGACACAGAATTGTGGTCATGCAGCAGATTTCTAAAATAACAGAGTATTTTATTTGATGTAATTCCACCTGAGGAAATGTGATTTAGCTTCTTCTATGGGACTGTGAATAGTCCAGCGCATGCGTTTACTCTAGTGTACAGCAGAACAATATTACAGGTTTTCTCAGTCACTTTGGTACATTTCTCAGATCAGAAATGAAATTCTCATAACTACTTGTACAACCTCCACATCATCGAGTCCCTTTTGCACATCATAAATGCAAAGTCTCATTCTTTTGGTCAAATTGCAAATGCTTTGGCTCAGTCGTGCAAATAATTATGTACAATCATCTGCTGATTCCTACATTTTCAATTGTTCATGACATGTTGGTCAAAATATATGTGACTCATCATCATGAAATGAGTCTTATGGGTGACTCTTATGGGTGGGGAATAAGACTCATTTCGTGGTGATGGGTCACATATTATACTGGTTCTCTGTTGAAAAGTCTGACCCCCCAAAACATCTGGTGTTAGTTCATTGTATAAGTCATTACATGCAAAATGGTCGTCATAATCGCTCAAGCATGTTCTCTGTACATCTGTATAACTGCGTGTGTGTATATATACAGTACTGTGCAAAAGTCTTAGGCAGTCCAAAGAAATGTTTGAAGCTGTTTATCTGGGTAGCAAGTGTATTTTGGCTTAGAACAAAAAACACAATTTAACATTATAATGTGTGCAAATTAAGAGTAACACAATAAAAAACTAGTAAGCCGTTCCATGATTTAGCTGTATGAGGTGCGTTAGTGGTCAAGTCAAAAAATACATGGCTGCACTGGAAGATCGCTGCAAATACTGGGATGATTTTAGCAGAGGTTCTGAAATGGCGAAGCTGACACACTTTGACATTTCATCATATCATAGTGTTACACCAACAGGAGGATAACACTTCAATCTCCCAAATTCCTGTGAAAATGTTACTGCGACACATAGGCGATTAACTACACACTAATACAATCCAAATCCAAAACACACATGGTAAATGTGCTTTTCTACTCTTACGAGTACTGAAAGCGCTTTACAATTCATGCCTCACATTCACCCATCCACACACCGGTGGCGGAGGCTGCCATGCAAAGCGCCAACCTGCACGCCGGGAGCAATTTGGGGTTCAGCGTCTTGCTGAAGGACACTTTGATGGGGTCAGGAGAAACCAGGGCTTGAACCTGCAACTCTCTAGTTGCTAAACGATAGCACTACCTCCTGCGCCACCATCTTCCCCAAATGTAAGGAGAAGGAGGTTCCTCGGAGCTCCGAGATGTGTTTGGCTGTAATAAATCTGGAATATAGCTATATAACATAGTTTTTGATAACACCAGCATTTATTTTTTAGGCAAAAATGGCAAGCAGATCAGAACTGGCCAGATTTGATGTTGCAGCTTTTAGTGGAAGACAAAACAAAATTAAAAAGTGCTGAAGTTTGAATGATTGTGTGTTTATTTCAGTTATTGATGTTGATAAGATTGGTTTCCTCATACAAATACAACACACATGATGTTTACTTGAAATGACTGAAAAGTGATACCAGGATCAGGGGGTCAATAAGCTTTTAAGTAATAATGTGGATTGTGCTTGGGATAGAAGCTGCATGTTGTGTTGAAGAAAAGTATAGATTTTCATTTGACAAAATATTCAAATTAATTGTAATAATAATATTAGTGACGTTCATTTTTAGATGACATTAATTACATAACTAATAATACATTGAGAAGAAATGTTTTGTTATTGTGTAGATGGAAAGACATGAAAGTAATGTGGAAAATCGCCTCTTACCACTGAAACACATTGGTATGGGTGGTGCTAATAATAGTACTGCAGCCAGCCAGTAGGGGGCGCTTGACATGTTGCGTTTTCACCTTTTAGAGACATTTTGGTCTCCATGTTTTTTACAGTCAATGCTTTGATGACAGATTTGAAAGCAGTATGCATAATGCATCAGGACTCACACTGAAATTGCCTATATGTGGATATATTATGTAACATGGTTCTGTAGGAATGCTGGTACCTTGGAAACAATATACAAATATACCTTATATGTGAGTTTGGATATGGGTGTGGCTGCAAATGGAGAGGCTTGTAGTACATATTCTGCAAAATTTTCATAATGGTTGTTGCAAATATTATGTAGAAAATATGACAGAGACTTGAATGCAAACATGGGTTTTGTTGGGAAAATATCCATCCATCCATCCATTTTCCAAACCGCTTATCCTATTGGGTCGTGGGGGGTCTGGAGCCTATCCCGGAATCAATGGGCACGAGGCAGGGAACAACCCAGGATGGGGGGCCAGCCCATCGCAGGGCACACTCACACACCATTCACTCACACATGCACACCTATGGGCAATTCAGCAACTCCAATTAGCCCCAGCATGTTTTTGGACTGTGGGGGGAAACCGGAGTACCCGGAGGAAACCCCACGACGACATGGGGAGAACATGCAAACTCCGCACACATGTGACCCAGGCGGAGACTCGAACCCGGGTCCCAGAGGTGTGAGGCGACAGTGCTAACCACTGCACCACCATGCCGCCCCCTGGGAAAATATCAGTTCATGAAATACATTAGTTGAGGAAACTGCGGTTATTTAAACTCTTATTTAATACTATTAAGCACAGACACGTCACAAGGAAAATAAACTATTATTTATAATAATTTATATACCGTGCAATGATTAAACATAAAAAAACTATAGCATAGAAAAATCGAATGATACTATCAGACAAAATGGCCATGGAGATGTAACAGAGAGCGGTGAGCTGGAGACCAGAGTCTTGACCCAGAGGAGTGAAATAAAATATTTAATTTATCTGTTGTGTCGCAAACCTGACAGATACACTACTTGTCAAAAAGAAAAGAACTTACTTCCTCACACATTTCTAAAAGGATGTTTTTGTCAAATCCCTCCAACTCACTGAAAAACCACAGATCAAGATCACATATTATGGCCTAAATAAAAATATAATATAGATATATAATATAGACAGTTCATGGTGCATTTTGTAATACTCAAGACACACCAAGGCCATGCACAGTGCATACTGATAAAAGGGAGGGGAAAAACACTTCAATGCATTCTCTGTATCACAAGTGTTACGTCCAACAATTCAAGGTGGTCTCTCTTACAATTGTCACGCGCGCTCGTCCGATCCTCCCGTGTGCCACGCCCCCTCATTAACCTCGTGTGGAATCTTCATGTCATTCGCTGTTTCCAGTTGTTTTCATTAGTTCTATGTATTTAACTCCGCGTCAAAATATATTTTCCCCGTCCAGTCATTTAAGTCCCTACTTCTATTGTCCTGTGTTCCTAGCTGGTTTCCAGATTCTCCATCTTCCTGCTCCTGCTTCCCCGATCCGTGACGTGACAACAATCAACATGAACGCGCCACAGTCCACAGAACCAATCTGTTGAGGAACATCCTGCAAAATACAAAATAACACTAACGAAAACATTTCTTACAATTCTAATACAAATGTAACGACAGAAAATGCTGAAATCTACTTTACCATGTTTTTCAAGCATTTTCCAGTGTCCTGGGCTTATTCGGTTTGTCAGTTTGCTGCAAAAAGAATTTTGGAATTGTCAGGGGCAACATAACTACAGCTTTTCATGAAACGGGATTAAAACTCTATGTATGAATTAATGGACACACAGAAGACCTTTTGTCACATTTGTAAATGTTTCACTGTTGTGCTACATCTGGTTGTGAGTGTTACCGAGAGCGTATGACAGTCTCTGCCCCAATTGTCGTCAAGAATGAACGAAGAAAATGATGATTAAAATATTAAAAAACAGCAAACGATACGACTTAAATATTATAGCATTTATTGTACAATATACTATACATATGATCAGGAGCGCACATAACTGCATGGTGCGCAAGTACGCATTCCCCGTACACTCGAGGCAACTCCTTGTTGTAGCAGCGGAAATGCGTATTTATTTTATGTGCATTCACGCTGTTATGACAAGAAATTAATGTGCATCTTAACATTTAGGCTAATTTGTAATTCTTTCGCGGCATGAAGGCTAAAATACACAGTGATTTCTTGTCATAACAGCGCGAATGCACATAAAGTAAATACGCATTTGCGCTGCTACAAGACATTACCGCGCGTATCGCTTTAGACAACGAATGAGTACTTTCATATCAGTTATGTGCCCCCTGCATATGATCATTTTTGCATATAAAATAAGGGGGGCGACTTACGCATGGTTGCCAACTTGGGTCAGCTTGTTGGCATGAGATTTTCAATTCGGGACAAGCCTACACACGTATTCACATTTATATAACAGTTTCATTACCTTGTAAATAGTCTTTATGGTTTGCAAACTGCCGAAACGCTTCTGATGCAGCCAGTTTTAGGTTTTAAATGGATTAATGGAGATTCTCCATAAGATTTATTGCTGTGAGCGTTTGAGTCCGAAAGCCCGAGTCTCGCGCCACATACGTCAGAGTGGCAATCTGCTTACAGTCGAATCGGAGCCGAACGCGGCCGAAAGTCGCCGACGAGCTGCATAGTATCGCATTGTCTGTTATGGTACGAATGGGCGTCCGTGACAACAACTTGATTGCTTTTGAATCACATGTACTTATCTTCTCAAACTGCTTTCGAGCATCTTAACGACTGGTTGCATTTTGAAGTGTCTTGCCATCTAAAGAATGGAGAACAAAGAAATAAACATAGTTAAGATTAAAATTAAAATTACAATTAAAGTAAAAATAACGACGAAGGAAGGTGTCATTAAGAAGACAGATGACACAGACAAGCCCCGATCGACACGGAGGATGCCTGACATGCCGAAGGTAAAGCCCTGGCTTAAGAGACCTTATTAGAGCACTTTAATTAGAGCATAAAATGTGTTATATCAATAATCTTTCCTTGTTTTAACAATCGGCTGTCCAGACTGGAAGAGAAGAAAATCACCAGGGCCAGAGGGTTCATCCGTGGAGCGGGAGGGACAGGCTACCCACGCTGGAGGAAGAAGGAGCGAGGAGGAGGAGGCCCCAGCTGAAGTTCCTCCGTCGTCCGGACAGCAACGGCTCCTGCGATCTACAACCAGAGAGAGGCCAGGGGCAGCGTCAGCGATCGGCGGAACAGCAACTCCTGACAAGGATCCATGGACTTATGGGATATGGCCGGAGAAGGAGGACTGACTGCAGAGACATTGTTCCTGATGGACTTGTGGGTTATGGGCGGGGGACAGAGGGATAATAGCGATGTTGTTGATGGACTTGTGGGTTATGGGCGGGGACGGAGGGATAATAGAGATACTGTTTAAGTGTTAATGTACAAAAGAGATAGGATAAGATAAGATAAGATAGGATAAGTTAAAATAGGATAAGATAAGCTAAGTTAAAACATAATAAGATAGGTTAAGTTAACATATCATAAGATATGCTAAGTTAAAATATCATAAGATAGGCTAAGTTAAAATAGGATAAGAGCTTTACAATAAAACATATACTTACTTTTCAAACTGTGTCTTTGTCATCTCTTCATTGTTGTGTCTGTCTTTGATAATTTCGCACCGTTAATTTATATCTGACACTCTCCTAAATGTCAATAAGCAGAGACAGAGGAATGGGAGGAAGGTACGGTTAAGTTAAAGGAAATGATAAAGTATCAAAATCACAGAGTTACCTTATTTTGACGCAGAAAGAGTCATTCCCGTGTTACTACCACCTATAAGTTAATGGCTGCAAATGCAAGTGATACCAGAATCAGAGGGTCAATAAGCTTTTAAGTAATAATGTGGATTGTGCTTGGGATAGAAGCTGCACGTTGTGTTGAAGAAAAGTATAGATTTTCATTTGACAAAATATGCTAATGAATTGTAAAAACAATATTAGTGACATTCATCTTTAGATGGCATTAATTACATAACTAATAATACTTTGAGAATAAATGTTTTGTCATTATTTTCTATTATCATTGCTTCTTACAGTAAATTATTCTTGATGCCCCCAGTCGGTGCCCATGTATGTAAAATATGTGGGTAGGATGCCGGTTAAACCCCCCGATTCACGTGCAGCATTTGATCACTGTTGACCCCATTCATGCTGGGCAGAGTCATCCCGTCTTAGCAGAGTCCTGCTGAAGCTGTCTGTGAGCTTATTCTCCAGGTCTCACTGGCTTTTGTGTGGCTCCCCACACTTCTGTCACAGTAGACAGTCCTGCCTGCCTGCAGCTTAACCAATGAAGCGGCTCTTTCCTTGCATATAATTAATGCAGCAGCTATTTACTTGCATCTATCACTCAGGCGGCTGCTTCCCTGCATGTGACCTACTACAGTGTTTTATAAGGTGTTTCCTTTGCTGTTCTCAGTCTCTGCCCCAATTCCCCAGTTTCTTTCGCAGTTTTTCCTGCCATCTCTGCCACAGCTTCAGCTGCATTGTCTGCAGTCTCTCCTGCACTGTCTGCTCTGGCTGCAGCTCTGCCTCTTTCAGCCCCCCCTCCCCCCCCTCCTATGGCCCCTGCTGCAGCCAAACCCCCCGCAGTTACACCCACTATTCCTACTACTGCTCCTGCCCCTAATGCCCAACTGCCCCAGCATCAGCAGCTCCTGCTGCCCCTAATGCCCCAGCTCACTCTCTCTCTTGCTCTTCTCCTGATCTCAGACTCCCCTGCTTCCTCTCCTGTCTCATCCATCTCTTCTTTTGTCGTTTTCACCTCCATTTCTGCTATGACCTGCAGTGATTTATTTCCGTAATGACTGCTGCCATTGTTTGTCACCATGTTCTCTATAGCTGTCAGCAGCTGTTTAATCTGAAGGCTGTTATTCCTGCACTCTGATTCATCCAGGTTTCCATCAGAGCTTGAAGGTCTTCCTGACCCTTGGCCTGGTTCCTGATCAGGTGTGATGATCTTTGTTCTAACAGCCAGTTCTTCATTTCCTCCAGTGTCTGAACAGCCTGTGATTCCCCAGCTTCTCTCCTCTCTATCATCACTTGCTGTAGTTGTTCCATGATCTGCAGACTGAGCATTTTTATCTTTTCTGTTCCAGTGCTTAGAGTGAATGACATGGACTCGGCCTCCACACTTATCAACAAGTTCCTTCAGATCCTTGTTCTCCTTCACATATTCCTCAGTGGTTTGGTTTTCTTTAAGCCCATCAGCCTGTGTGAAGAGGACACCTGTGTGTTTCAGGGCTTCCTCCCCAAACCACTTCAGTACCATCTTCACTGACTCGTTCTCTTCCCCCAGGATAACATTTCCTGTGCTGCTCTTTCTAGATCCTGTGTTTCCCAAAAGCACAATTCTTACTTCAGAAGGTGCTTTGGGAGAGAAATACAATATCAGTTACCATGAATATTATACATTTGTGTCAGTTTGATTGAAGACTCATAGCAATGTGCTAAAATCAAGCCTGTCAACAGGAGGCACCGTGAATGTGGTTATAATGAACATGAACATGCCATATTACTGTGGAAATTCTCCAGTATGGGGCGGCATGGTGGTGCAGTGGTTAGCACTGCTGCCTCACACCTCTGGGACCCGGGTTTGAGTCTCTGCCTGGGTCACATGTGTGTGGAGTTTGCATGTTCTCCCCATGTTGTCGTGGGGTTTCCTCCGGGTACTCCGGTTTCCCCCCACAGTCCAAAAACATGCTGAGGCTAATTGGCGTCGCTGAATTGCCCATAGGTGTGCATGTGAGGGTGACTGGTGTGTGAGTGACTGGTGTGTGAGTGTGCCCTGCGATGGGCTGGCCCCCCCTCCTGGGTTGTTCCCTGCCTCGTGCCCATTGCTTCCGGGATAGGCTCCAGACCCCCCGCGACCCAATAGGATAAGCGGTTTGGAAAATGGATGGATGGATGGATGGAAATTCTCCAGTATGACTTTAGCATGTCTTGGGTGCAGCTACTTTATTCTGTCAGCAGATGGCAGTGCAGAGCCACACAAAGCATGAGCGCATGGGAAAGAGACTGACAGTCAGAGGTACTTATTCAACTCATTTTGTTACTGAACACAGATATTTCATCTGTCTGCTTATCCAAAGGAAAACCTCATTTCTATACATAGTTTGTTTACCTGAACACTGACAGAAAAGCTTAGACATGCAGCCACTCTTAGCAATTTCACGACAGATGCTTCTGTCCAGCTCAGTGGATGTCAGTCTGGCTCAGGGGTCGGCAACCGAATTGAGAAGAGCCACTTTTCGGAAAAGAAGCCAGAGAATTTTACTGGAAACAAACATTTATTCTAAACAGATTAGCGACTTTTTATACATACCAACGACAGAGTAAAACAATTTTCAATGTTTCATGGACTTTTTAAGAAAAACAGCATGTTTGCCCTAATTTTATTAATTATATCGTTATAAGCCTATAAATTAAGGAATGGAAATTCACTCAAAAAATGCAATATGCTGTTTATTAAGAAGATAATTCCTTCATATTTTTGCATTATGTATTCAAAAAAGTTTATAAAAACAGTTGAAAACAGTTGAATTAGATCGAGCCCATTATGTAACTGGAACCCCTCCCACATGTAAACACAGTGACGCGCTACAGCGTTGGTTTGTTGTCTGAGGCTATGATACTGACCACAAACACATTCTCAAATTTCACTGCACCAATCACAGCATATGCAGGCAGAAAAATGACAGCAAACAACATTCAGCATTAGACTCTAAAACCGTATATAATGTCTGTGTTTATCCAGTGGACCATAAACTAAAATAAGCTTTTTATTGCCCAATTTTTATATTAGATGAGACTAAAAATTGAGAAATATCTATATGCACAAGTAGTTTTTCCTGATATGGATATCAAGACTGTCAGCATTTACACATCAAATTATGACATATCTGAGTAGCCCAGACTGTCCGGAAAACAAAGCCGTACAGCATATGTAGCTGACTAATGTACATACAGTGTCCATCCATCCACATGCGGGTCATTGTTGCAGGGGAGCCTGGGCCCATCCCAGCCAGCACAGGGCAGGGGTTCACCCTGGGTGTGACGTGCATCAGAAATACAAATTTAAAGTGATCGATATATTAAACAGTCTGGGATATTTAGAATGTTACTGTATATTTCCAAAATTTTATGATAAATTAAGCTTTCTTTTGCTTTGAGAAATTTAAACAGAAAGTTATAACTCTTTTCTGTTATGTTTCAGTGTGAGCCTCTTTTGTCTGTGAATATACTTTGACCCATCGACTGTATAAAACATGGACACTTGTCTGCATACACACAGGTGCATCCTGCCATTCTGACACTATTCTTTGGTAAGTTTTATATTTACAGAAGACATAAAAATGACAGGGCTGAATTATTCTGTTGCTGGCCGGGGGGGTTGGGTTTGATTATAACCACCACCAACTCTTATAACAGAACCATGTCAGGACACTAGGGGGCACTAAAGTATCGGGTAAGGGGAGATACAGGAAAAGGAGAGGATACAGAAGTAAAAGGCTGAGTCTGAATGCATCTGTGGTCGTGGTCTGTTGGAAATTCTAAGATTCACAGCAGAATATTATACATGGGGTCAGAAGATCGGCAACAGGAACCGTAAGTAGAAAACCAACATTAGTTTGAAGGTCAGAGGAAATACAGAGGATCTGGCAATACTAGGGCCTGCTACAGTAAGTGAGGGAGCTGGCCAGCTTACAGATGCGTTTCCAAGAGGGGAGCAAAGAAAATAACATGAGAGGTGGAGCAGATATTTTCAGTAGAACCTCCAGGAAGCTTCAATTTTGACAGGCCAAGCAGCTGGACTTAGTGCCTATGATGCTTTGAGTGATTTCGAGGAGCTTCAGGAATATCTGAAAAGACTGAGGAAGACCATTCAACTCGCTGCTGTACATGACTGGGGAGAAAAGCAATGACACGCTGGTTTTGTCTGACGAACAGAAATAGTTTGCAGAGACATTTACATTTACAGTATTTGGCAGACGCCCTTAGCCAGAGCGACTTACATAAGTGCTTTAAGACGCTGCGATGAATTTTTCCAATACTAGCTCAATAAGGACCCAGGCTATGAATACCATCTATCTGAACACTGTTGAGAAAGTGCAACAATAATTATTTTTTTTTTTGTACACATACACACACACGGAAAAGAGCTGAGTAAGAATACAGAGTACTACTTCAGGTATTTCTGAAAAAGGAAAGCTTTGAGTTGTCGCTTGAAGACAGCCAAGGTTTCTGCTGTTCGGACATTAAGGGGGAGTTCATTCCACCAACTGGGTGCCAGGACAGAGAAGAGCCGAGATTTGTGTCGTCCTTGTGAATGAGGGGTGGTGGGACCAGTCTAACACTGCTGGAGGATCGGAGAGATGGGGGTGCAGTACGGGGTGTGATGAGGTCTTTTAGGTAGGATGGTGCCAGACCATTTTTGGCTTTGTATGTGAGCATCAGTGTTTTGAATTTGATGCGGGCAGCTACAGGAAGCCAGTGGAGAGAGCGCAGCAAAGGAATGGTGTGGGAAGTTTAGAAGGTTGAAAACAAGTCGAGCAGCTGCATTCTGAAGCAGTTGGAGGGGACAGATGGCACGCAGTGGTAAACCCGCTAGAAGCGAGTTGCAGTAGTCCAGGCGTGAGATGACGAGGGACTGGACGAGTGTCTGGGTAGCCTGAGTGGAAAGAAATGGACGTATCCAAAACCAAAAGCCCTGGCTGAGTATTTTATTATTAAACACATTATAATATATGAGAGAGCAAATTTTAACAGCCAAAATCAACAGGCAGGTGAATCAGCAGGAAGTTGTATTATAAGACAGAGTTAGCTGAGGTGGCAACACCATATGCACTGTCAGCCCCTGGACATGGAGCTCTGTACACATGGAGGTGAGAGTCAGCTTGGCAGCAAAGGGCAGCCACCTGCAGTGGCACCTATGGAGCTGGGAGTTAAGGGCTCTGCTCAAGGGCCCAGAGACATGTGGCTATTCTGCCAAAGCCAGGCTTGATGGAGCAACCTTCCGATCTTCCGAGGCTTAGCCCACTCTGCCACATATTAGGATCTGTGTGGACCTAACAAGACTCAATGGAAGTGTCTGCTGAAAGAGGCACATACTCCCAGCTGTGGATGACACACTTGCCAAATTGGACGGAGCAGTAGTGATCTCCAAACCGGATGCCTGATCGGGATTCTGGCAGATACCCTCATATAAAGACTCCCAGCCCTTGATGACCTTCATTACACTCCTTCAGCAGGTACTGTTTAAACAGACTGCCTTTTGGGATCTCCTCGGCACTCGAGCACTTCCAGCTGAGAATCTCTCAGATTGTTTCAGGCACACCTAGAACAATGTGCTATACCGATGACATTTTGGTAGTTGGCAAATATATGCAAAGTTCCCCAGAAGTTTGAGAATGCAGACCTCTCTCTAAATGAACACTGTGAGGTCAGAGTGAATGAAGTGAAGTTCCTGGGACATAAAATAAGCGCTAAAGGGACTGAGGTGAATCCCGACAACATTAAAGCCGTTATCAACATGCCCAAACCTCAGAGTACTGAAGGAGTGAGACGCATCGTGGGGATGGTGAACTACATTGGCAGGTTTTCTCCCTGGCTGCCCCCAGCCAGATGGAGAATACAGACCAGTGATGTACATGTCTGTGTAGGAGTCTGACTCCCAGTGAAACCCGATACGCACTGATCAAAAAAGAGGCCCTTGGTGTGACACGGGCCTGTAAGTGAATGATCATATGTCTCTTGGGATTGGACGTCACGGTGCATACAGACCACAAGCCCCTGATCTCCTTCATAGGTTCTTGACCACTTGATGAATTTCCTCGAGGAACTCAGACTCAGACTGAGGATGAAAAGATTCAAATAAAGAATCATACATGTTACAGGATAACAACAGGTGGCAGCTGGTGTGTGACCACAAGCTTCACTTGGATCCGAAAACACGAGGGAGAGTGACACACTGGAAAGGGAGAGTGACACACTGGGAAGGGAGAGTGACACACTGGAAAGGGAGTGTGGAGTCCATATCGATCATGTCATGGAGCACATACCTGTGGCAGAAAGAGGTTTTTGTCTCTTAATTCTTTTTTTACTTAATTCTATTTTACATTTTCTCAGCTCAGTGTTTTTCTTGGGAGGAAACATGTGCTGATTCCAAAGTTTTAATTTTCTGTTCTAGTTCTGTCTCGAGAGCTTTTTCCTTTTTCTTTTTGTGTGCTAATTATTCTACCTCGAGTTACAGCCTTTGACGTCTCCCAGAGTCTGTAAGCAGAGATACCAGGCAGGTCATTTGTTTCAATAAATGTTGTCCAATCTTTTTTAATAACTTCTAGAGACTCTGAGTCCGTTAGTAATGATGTATTCAGTCTCCACCGTGTAAAAGGTGGTGCACTAACTTTTACAGTGACCACATTTTTCTTAAGACGCCTTAAGGCGACGGTTGTTGTGCTGAGCAGCAGAACGTTTCACAAACATCTACATTAAGTGCTTTTGCAGGCTGGTTCTCAGTGCTGAGATCAGCTAGATTCCACAGACGCTCATCTGCCACGGCTGATCGCTGGTGATTTTTTACTAGTTTCACCGCTGAAAAGCTGCGCTTACAGCCTGCAGTCCTCACTGGCAAAACAACAGCAATCTCACACAGAGGATAAAGTCCAAAGAAGACGACCTTAAAGGAGCCAGGATCCTCACTGACTCTGTCAGACTGCATGGCTTCACTTTACTATCTGCTCTGTTTCTTTCCAGTCTTTATATCTGCTGTATCTCACTTTCCAAGCCTTGCAAATCAGAGCCACCTACCTGAGTAAAGCTGTCCTCTTTGCGATGTTCTTCAAAGGTCTGTCTGAGGGTGTCAGTGAGGTCGGCTGCTTAGCTAAGATCAGCCTTAGGTGACTGCAGCACGTCTGGCAGAAACTTTGCTTGATTGAGCACCTTTCTGAACACTACAAGGAGCCCTACAAAACTCAAGTCAATCTGAGACTGCAGTCCTCTAGCCTCTGCAGCTCTCTGGGGATCGGCATCATCTACAATCTCACCCGGCAGCCTTAGTACAGCACTCAGCCTCTCCGTAAGGTTTCTACACGCAGCACGGCAGCAGGCCCATCTAGTCTCACTGAGCCTTTGCAGTTCCCCTGGGCCCCACTGAACATTTCTTTCTGTACTTCCAGCCATTTCTTGTGAACATATGAGCCTGACATGAACACATACAGTCTTTCCAGCAAAGAGAAGAAAACATGCAGCTACAGGGACATTTTTCACACAGTCAACAATGACAAATGCAAACAGTGTGGGCTGCAGTGAACATAAAATGCATATCTGGCAACCTCTCTAACTCCTGTTTGGACCCCAGAGCATCTGCCACTCATGACCTTCACTGCTTTGGCCACCAGCTTCTCTCTGTATTCCAGCCCAAACTTATCCAGACATAGAAAAGAATAGAATAGAATAGAATAGAATAGAATAGCTACTTCATTGTCGTTCAGAACATACACTGGTTAGTGCACATCAGAGCAAAATTACATTGCATTGACTCATCATCGGCCCAGTAGAGTGTATAAAAAAATATATAAAGTGGAATTAACATAGAATATGCATAAAAATATATTAACAGCACTATAGCAGCAAACACCAGTGTACATCGCTGTTTCAGACATATTGCAGTAGACAATAAAAAAAAAAGCAATTCTTGAAAGTGACGTGTGGATGGATGGAGAGAGGCGGAGTGTGTGTGTGTGTGTGTGTGTGTGGGGGGGGGGGGGGCTGCCTTGAGGTATTGAGAGTTCAGGAGTCTAATGGCTTGAGGAATGAAACTCTTAGAGAATCTGACTGTCCTGGTCCTGATGCTGCAAAGCCTCTTCCCAGAGGGCAGAAGGGCGAACAGTCCGTGGTGGGGGTGGGCGGAGTCTCTGATGATGTCACGGGCTCTGCTGAGACAGTGTTTGTGCGCAATGTCCTGGATGGATGGAAGAGAAGTCCCGATGATCCTCTCTGCAGTCCTCACCACTCTCTGCAGCCATTTCCTGTCTGAGGCTTTCGAGCTGCCAAACCAGATGGAGATACAGCTGGTCAGCACGCTCTCTATGGTGCCTCGGTAGAAGGTGCTGAGGATGGGAGAGGAAAGCTCTCTTCATCCGGCACAGGAAGTGCAAACGCTGCTGAGCCCGTTTAACCGGTGATGTTGTGTTTGGTGACCAGTCCAGACTGTCAGTTATCTGCACCCTCAGGAATCTGATGCTGCTGACCACCTCCACAGCACTGTTGTCAGTGACGAGTGCTGAATGACTGGGCTGTTTCCTCCTGAAGTCCATGATCATCTCCCTGGTCTTCTCCACATTCAGGATCATGCTGTTGTCTCTTCACCTTCTCTCTATAGGGCAGGTCGTCGCTGTTCCTAATGAGACCCACTAATCTACTTTGGATTAAGCCTGAACACCACCTCTCACACCCCCATCACAGACGCCCCGCCATAACACTGCCTTAATATATTACCTGCACTGAAGCCCGTTTGGAGTGTGGTGTTTCAGTGCTGCTCCAGTCTCCTCCCACAGTCCAAAGGCGTGCAGGGTTGGCTGATCGGCGTCTCTGAATTGGCCCTGTACTTGTGTGAGTGTGGCTGTGTGAGTGTGTGCTCCCTGTGGTGTGTTGGTTCCCGGCCAGGGTTGGTTCCTGCCGAGGGTTGGTTCCCCCCGGGGTTGGTTCCCGCCCAGGGTTGGTTCCCGCACAGGGTTGGTTCCCACCCAGGGTTGGTTCCCGCCTGCGCCTGTTGTTCCTGGGATAGGCAAATCTATATTATTCTATTATAAATTTATAATTAGTTACATCAAAGGCATTTGGGTAGCTTGCAAACCCTACAGGCTATTTACAAGGTAATAAAACTGTTACATACATGTAAATACGTGTGCAGATTTGTCTCGAATTGAAAATGTCACAGCAGCCAGGAGACCAAAGCTGGCAGCCCTGTGAACCTCTGACATATATGTAAATAAGCGGGAAACCTTTTCCTGCCACTGAATTAGCTTTCATTAGTGTGTCATTCAGGCCACACACTGGTTTGTGTTAAATTTGCCAGACAAAAAATAAAGATCAGGCTAAATAAAGGTGCGACTCAGAAATGCCTGAGTGATTCGGTGTCCAAGGCCTGTGAGATACTGGCACCATATCCAAGGGGCCCCATCGCGGGGACCCAGATAAACAGCTTTTGGAAATGGATTCATGCATTTCATCTAACTCAGTACAGAAAATCACCTCCAGACATCCAGACAGGACATTAGGGGCCGTGCTGCATTTAATCGTAAGCTTGTTAAGGTATAGAGGCCTTCCTAAATGTCGAATTTTGCAAGAACAATGAGGTCAATCCTCTTTGAAAGCTGCCAGCTGGGAAAGTATGTTGGATTATTGAACAAGACATACAGTAATAGCTGCTTAAACAAGCTGATTTATCAGTCTGTTTTATAATAATACACTCGTCCTTCCTGAATAACCCCTCACCCTGTTGAATACAGTGATCTGATGCCCATTGCTAATGTATGGCGTGCAGCACTTGATACTCACAGGATGCTAATTCATTGCATGGAGATTTCGGTTCACTAAAATTTTCTTCATATTGTGTGCGGTAAGTGCAATAACCAGAGGAAACCTGGTAATCTACTCAAACACGTCTAGGTCTGATTTACAGTCAAGATAAAATGTTATTTACTGATTTTCAAAGTGTTCTCTCATCGGTAACACTTTATAAGCACAAATAATGTAGTGTTATGCTGTTACTTTTGTATTAATTAACCACAAACTAAGTCATAGTCAGCAGCATTGATTTTGTCCGTAAATATTACCGCTGCACACGCTGCATCTAACCGCTGCTGTCGTGGATTTTTAAAGGTCGCCGGCAGGAAACGGCAACATCACGTTCATCTCAAACGGGAAAGTGCTGAACTTCAGCTGCGCGATGTCTGTTCCTGCAATATATATGGATGATTTATGGCTCATAATATTATTATTTTTTTTTATTATTATGAAAGAATGCAAATGACTGCTAGTTACAAACTTGCATAAAAAGAAATGTTCCGTTAAAATGGAGTAATCATGGTATTTCATATCGCGCATAGATCCGCTTTCTTATAATTTAATTCTGATCCTATTTAATTTAGTAATCTGTGTTTTGTCTCCCCCTAGTGGCGTCCATGAAAAGTACACATTGTTTCCGGAATGATTGCTTTTCTGTGAATTGACGTGACCAGTGGATGTAAGAAATATGACAGCAGTTTGATAGAGAGACATTATAACGGACTACAGTCATTTAATAGAATGTTAATCTGTAAAAGCAAATGAATCCAATGGTGGATTGTCAATGGAGGTCTGTGTATATTTTTACACGTCTATTATTAATGATAATGCATGCAGATAAATTTAGTGGCTTTTGCCAGCCGGGCGTGGGAGGGGTTCAGTATCTATCTATGTATCAATTTATCTGAGTCAGACAGATAAGTGGGGGCAGAGGAGTAAAGGTGTATGGGCACGTGCCCCCTCTGTCTGAAGGAGGAGCATCCAGACATACAGTGGGCTGGGGGTGGCAAGGGTGCCTGGGCACCTGCCCGTCCTGTCTGAGGGGGGCATAACCAGACCATTTACAGTTGGGTGGGGGTGGCAAGGCTGCTTGGGCACCCGTCCGTCCTGTCTGACGGGGCATTAACCAGACCTCTTACAGTGGGGTGGGTGTGGCAAGGGTGCCTGGGCACCTACCCGTTCTGTCTGACGGGGGCATAACCAGACCTTTTACAGTGGGGTGGGGGGTGGCAAGGCTGCCTGGGAACCTGCCCCTTCTGTCCTACGGGGGAGTAGCCAGACCTTACACAGTGGGGTGGGGGGTGGCAAGGGTGCCAGGGCACCAGCCTGTCCTGTCTGAGGGGGGCATAACCAGACCTTTTAAGGTGGGGTGGGGGTGGCAAGGCTGCTTGGGCACCTGCCCCTTCTGTCCTACGGGGGAGTAGCCAGACCTTACACAGTGGGGTAGGGTTGGCAAGAGTGCCTGGGCACCTGTCCTTCTGTCCTACGGGGGCATAAACAGAGCTTTTACAGTGGGGTGGGTGTGGCAAGGGTGCCTGGGCACCTGCCCGTTCTGTCTGACGGGGGCATAACCAGACCTTTTACAGTGGGGTGGGGGTGGCAAGGCTGCCTGGGCATCTGCCCCTTCTGTCCGATGGGGGAGCAACCAGACCTTTTACAGTGGGGTGGGGGTGGCAAGGCTGCTGGGCACCTGCCCCTTCTGTCCGATGGGGGAGCAACCAGACCTTTTACAGTGGGGTGGGGGTGGCAAGGGTGCCTGGGCCCCTGTCTTTTCTGTCTGACGGGGGCAAAACCAGACCTTTTACAGTGGGGTGGGGGTGGAAAGGCTGCCTGGGCCCCTGTCTTTTCTGTCTGACGGGGGCAAAACCAGACCTTTTACAGTGGGGTGGGGGTGGCAAGGCTGCCTGGGCACCTGCCCGTCCTGTATGAGGGGGGAATAACCAGACCTTTTACAGTGGGGTGGGGGTGGCAAGGCTGCCTGGGCCCCTGTCTTTTCTGTCTGACGGGGGCAAAACCAGACCTTTTACAGTGGGGTGGGGGTGGCAAGGCTGCCTGGGCACCTGCCCGTCCTGTATGAGGGGGGAATAACCAGACCTTTTACAGTGGGGTGGGGGTGGCAAGGCTGCCTGGGCCCCTGTCTTTTCTGTCTGACGGGGGCAAAACCAGACCTTTTACAGTGGGGTGGGGGTGGCAAGGGTGCCTGGGCCCCTGTCTTTTCTGTCTGACGGGGGCAAAACCAGACCTTTTACAGTGGGGTGGGGGTGGCAAGGCTGCTGGGCACCTGCCCCTTCTGTCCGATGGGGGAGCAACCAGACCTTTTACAGTGGGGTGGGGGTGGCAAGGGTGCCTGGGCCCCTGTCTTTTCTGTCTGACGGGGGCAAAACCAGACCTTTTACAGTGGGGTGGGGGTGGCAAGGCTGCCTGGGCCCCTGTCTTTTCTGTCTGACGGGGGCAAAACCAGACCTTTTACAGTGGGGTGGGGGTGGCAAGGCTGCCTGGGCACCTGCCCGTTCTGTCCGACGGGGGCATAACCAGACCTTTTACAGTGGGGTGGGGGTGGCAAGGCTGCCTGGGCCCCTGTCTTTTCTGTCTGACGGGGGCAAAACCAGACCTTTTACAGTGGGGTGGGGGTGGCAAGGCTGCCTGGGCCCCTGTCTTTTCTGTCTGACGGGGGCAAAACCAGACCTTTTACAGTGGGGTGGGGGTGGCAAGGCTGCCTGGGCACCTGCCCGTTCTGTCCGACGGGGGCATAACCAGACCTTTTACAGTGGGGTGGGGGTGGCAAGGCTGCCTGGGCCCCTGTCTTTTCTGTCTGACGGGGGCAAAACCAGACCTTTTACAGTGGGGTGGGGGTGGCAAGGCTGCCTGGGCACCTGCCCGTACTGTCCGACGGGGGCATAACCAGACCTTTTACAGTGGGGTGGGGGTGGCAAGGCTGCCTGGGCATCTGCCCCTTCTGTCCGACTGGGGAGTAACCAGGCCTTTTACAGTGAGGTGGGGGTGGCAAGGCTGCCTGGGCATCTGCCCCTTCTGTCCGATGGGGGAGCAACCAGACCTTTTACAGTGGGGTGGGGGTGGCAAGGCTGCTGGGCACCTGCCCCTTCTGTCCGATGGGGGAGCAACCAGACCTTTTACAGTGGGGTGGGGGTGGCAAGGCTGCCTGGGCACCTGCCCGTCCTGTCTGAGGGGGGCATAACCAGACCTTTTACAGTGGGGTGGGGGTGGCAAGGCTGCCTAGGCATCTGCCCCTTCTGTCCGACTGGGGAGTAACCAGGCCTTTTTCAGTGGGGTGGGGGGGTTAGGGACCCTGGATATCTGCCCGATCTGTCTGAGGGGGGCATAACCAGACCTTTTACAGTGGGGTGGGGGTGGCAAGGCTGCCTAGGCATCTGCCCCTTCTGTCCGATGGGGGAGCAACCAGACCTTTTAAAGTGGGGTGAGGGTGGAAAGGCTGCCCGGGCACCTGTCTTTTCTGTCTGACGGGGGCAAAACCAGACCTTTTACAGTGGGGTGGGGGTGGCAAGGCTGCCTGGGCACCTGCCCGTTCTGTCCGACGGGGGAGTAACCAGACCTTTTTCAGTGGGGTGGGGGTGGAAAGGCTGCCTGGGCACCTGCCCGTTCTGTCCGATGGGGGTGTAGCCAGATCTTTTACAGTGGGGTGGGGGTCGGGCAAGGGTGCCTGAGCACCTGCCCCTTCTGTCTTACGGAGGGGGGTTATACTATCAAGAAACTGATCAATTTCGTCTTTAGATGGGTTTATCTGTGGTGAATATAAAGATTTGTAAAAGTCCCTGAAAGTGTTGTTTATTCTGTCAGGGTCATTTACTGTTTTCCCAGTTGAGTCTTTAACAGCACATATAGTTGTTTTTTCTCATTTATTTTTAACTGATTAGCTAAAAATTGACCTGATTTATTACCATGTTCATTATTTTGCCAGCGAAGTCTTTGTGCTAAGAATTGAGTTTTTTTTTATTAATAATTTCATTTAATTCTAGTTTTGCTTTACATATTTTATTCAGCACTTCCTGTTCCTGGGATGAAACGTAGGCTTCTTCTAAGGATTTGATGGTTTGTTTTAATTCCTGAGTACACTTGTTTTCTCTTTTCTTTTTATATGATGAGAATGAGATTATTTTACCTCTCATCACAGCTTTGCCTGCTTCCCAGAGAACAGATGCTGATGTTCCAGGCAGGTCATTATAGTCTAAATATAAAGCCCACTCTTTTTTAAAATAGTTAATAAAGTCTCCATCTTTAAGCAATGATGTATTAAATCTCCAGTTTCTACTTGGTGGAGTGGCCTTCCTATTTATTAGGGTTAAAGATACAGGAGCATGATCGCTGACAGCTATAGGGTGTATCTCTGTGTCTGAAATGTCACTCAGCAGTGAGCTACTGACTAGGAAATAATCCAGACGAGAGTAAGAGTGATGGACATGTGAGAAGAAAGTATATTCCCTACGGGTGGGATGAAGAGAATGCAAAGTCCGTAGTCGCTCATGTACTGTTTAACTATATTAGTGGATTCCCAATTGTGCTGAGCAGCTGTACTGAGCCTGTCAATTTCTTTATCTAGTCCAAAGTTGAGGTCGCCCCCCAGAACAAGTGCGCAATCTTGGTGTTCAGAGAGTTTGGTAAAGAAAATGTGGAAGAATGAGGGGTTATCAACATTTGGACCATATATACTAACAATACATAACTTTTTGTTAAGTATAGATAATTTAATGATTATAAATCTACCCTCTGGATCTATAATTGTGAAACTGACATTTGCACATGCAAATGAATGAGGTATAAGCGAGCGTGTACGCGCTTGTGTGTGTGTGTGTGTGTCCTATGTGTCTGTGTGCGCTATGAGGTCGGAGTGGTTGTGCTGACGCTGACTGCATATGTACGTGGTCGTGCCATGCAGATGAGTAACGACTGAGGGTTTTGTGTGTGACAGAGTAGAAAAGCAGGTGATCGGTGCAGTGAAAGAAGGGGGAAGTGAGGGATACATACAAAGGGGCAAGTTGATGAGGGTTTACATGGGGACAAGAGAGAAGCGGAAACATCGCTAGTACTATAGCGCTGCGGAGACTGATGGGAATGTATTCAGTATGACATCACGTTAAATTAGCAGATTGACATGTATAAGGTAGACAGATGTTAATGGAAAAGGATTAGAGGAAATAAGAAAAATATATAAGGGGTTCTTATCTGGACTGGCATTAATATAACCAGGGAGTGGTACTGGGGTCGCGGTACAGCTGCCCATCCACGTAGAGCCGGTCTACGGCGATGACAGCTCGGGAGCCCTTCTGAATGAAGTTACGTCGGATTGGGAACAGAACTCTGCGTCGCTCCAGGATCTCTTTGGGGAACTGGTCGTTTACGCCAAAGTCCGTTCCTTTCAGCTCCCTGCCGCGGCTCTTCACCTGCTCCTTCTGCTTAAAATGTCCAAATTTAGCCACAATAGGACGCGGTCTCAGTGCACCAGGCCTCTTGGCTCCCAGCCGATGGACTCTCTCAAAGCAGATGTTTTTCAGGTGGGTCTTCATAAAGGTTTTAACAGTAACTTCTGCGTCCTCTTCGGCAGATTCCGAGATGCCTGAAAACACCAGGTTATCGCTCATGTTACGGGCCTGTAGATCGATGACAGTCTCTTTAGTTTTTTATTTTCTTCATTTAGATGGGTCACATTTTCAGTTAGAGACTTAACCGTTTTCAGCAGAGAGTTTCCACCTGCTGCTGGCTGAACTCCAAAGATTCCCTCAGGGATTTGAATTCCTGATGTAGAATCTCGACCAGAGCCAACCTCGCGTCGAAGCTGGACAATCGCTTGTCGATTGAATCCAGGATGTCGGCAAAGTCTTTACCAGTCGGCGATGCTGTTCCGAGGGAGTCTGCCGGGCGACTTCTTTTGGAGGACGGCGTCTCACTTTTGGCTGGAGAAGATGCATCTGCGTTCTTCTTCATGACTATAATGTCAAAGTACCAGTCGATGTATCCCTTAAGAGATTCCAAATTCCCCTCGCTGTCCTCACTGTTCATTCAGATTTTCCGCCAAGTCTCCGGCGTCTGACGTCACCTACAGCATTTCTTTTTGCTTTAACAAAACGATCCTTATACATATTAAGAAAAAATGTTAACTACAGTACATTGTATATATGCCTGGTGATTTTTGATTGAGTTTGATTATCAAACTCTAAAGGTCAGTCCTTGGGGTGTGCACTTGTGTGCGTGTCTGGGGTTTTGTGTGTGTGTGTCTGTGTGTGTCTGTGTGTGTGTCTGTATGTGTGTGTCTGTGTGTGTGTGTCTGTATGTGTGTGTCTGCGTGTGTCTGTGTGTGTGTGTCTGTGTGTGTGCGTGTGTGTGTCTGTGAGTGTGTGTGTGTGTGTGTGTCTGTGAGTGTGTGTGTGTGTGTGTCTGTGAGTGTGTGTGCGTGTGTGTCTGTGTGTGTGTGTGTCTGTGTGTGTGCGTGTGTGTGTGCGTGTGTGTGTGTCTGTGTGTGTGTGTCTGTGTGTGTGTGTGCGTGTGTGTCTGTGTGTGTGTGTGTCTGTGTGTGTGCGTGTGTGTGTCTGTGAGTGTGTGTGTGTGTCTGTGAGTGTGTGTGTGTGTGTGTCTGT